>NW_012116088.1:1762542-1794322 GCF_000951035.1 Colobus angolensis palliatus | reverse complement strand
CGCCGGGCCAGCAGCCCGCAAGACAAAAGGCGAGCGCCGGGGCCGCCGCGCCGCGCCGCTCCCATCTCGCTCCCCCACCGAACTAACCCGAACGGGAGATTCAACTAAACCCCTCAGCCACAAACTCCTCGGGCTGCGACAGCCGTCGCCGCGCGGAGCCCGGAGCCCCGGCCCGCGTCTCTCTTACCTACACAGTGCATGAGGCGGTGGCGCCAAGAGTCGAGTTCCCGCCGGAATCCTCTCCTCTCCGCCGCGCACCGAGGGCTCCGGCACTGAGCAGCGGCGGCGGCAGCGGCCATTCTCTCTCTTCCCTTGTCCATCTGCGTCCCGCGTCACGCGCCCTCATTTACATACGAGCAGCGCAGGCACGAGGCAGGGGCGCGAGCCCTCGGCGCGAGCCCCGGAGCGCGCGCCCCCCGGAGGGGGGTTGATTGACACGTGTCACTAGCTTCCCTCTGCCCTGCCCTCCCCCCTCCCACCGCTCCCTCGGGGAGAGGCGGGGAGGGAGCTCGAGGAGAAGGAAGCAACCTGCCGCTTCCGCTGACCCCGCCTCCCCACCCACTACCCTCCTCCCCCTCCCGCTGGAGTTTACTCAGGCGAGCCATACTGCTCCCGCCGCCCGCGAAAACCCTGAGCGGGAGCGAGAGACCCGGAGCCCAGCCAGGAACCGGCGTGCTAGTAGAGCGGACTAGCAACGCCTACTTTCTGCCTTCACTACGGCACTCCGACAGTCCGGAGACTTCACTTCCCAGGCTCCATTGCGCCAGGATCCCGAAGCCGAGTTTGGCCCCGTGGCGCGTTGCTTGCCGGTCATTGTAGTCCAGAAGAAAAGATAGGTTTCCCCCTCCACACTCGGGTTTGCAGGCTGGCCTGGAACTTCTCTGCGCCGCGCCGCTGAGGGTGCTGAGCCTGTCACTCCCTGCGCCCGGGACCGTGCGCTGCCCAGGTGGCCGGTTCTGACCCGACTGCTTTAGCTTCCTCAGGCTCCGCGATGGAAGGGTGCTGGAAGCCGCAAGAGTTGTCGGCCCCTTGTGGGTTCAGGCTTCGCTTTGTGTTCTAAGTGCTGGAAACTTTCCGGGGTCTCTGTCTTCCTGTCACTACGCAGGGAAAGGGCAAGCCGGTCATTCGGCTACATCTAGAAAAACTGCCAAACGTCCAGAGAGAGATCCCGGAGTGACTTCGGTTTTCAAGGCGAAGAGATATCGGAAAGCGAGAATACTTGCAAGGACTGGGAAAAAGATGCGGGTTTTTTACACTGAAAATTACTTGCAGGGGACTGGGCGTAGCCGGCTGAAAACTGCAGAAGGAAAATTTTCTTTATAAGCTCCTGGAGGGCAGCGACCCACTGAGACCTCTGTACCGTGACATCTGTCACTCACTAGACCCTAGTACAGTGTGTGACGCGGGATTAAGCACTTTACAAATGTTATGGAATGAATTCTACGCCGTGCTAGAGAAAAGAACTTCTTCAGAGAGAGCGAGAGAGGAATCTTATGTTTAAATACAGACTCCAATTAGAGTTTTTACTTTTGCACCAGAGCGATTGTGCGTTTGTTTCCGTATACGTGCAGTTGATCAAGCCGAAGCTAAGCCACCCAACGTTTGCTAAGAAGTACTGTGTATTTCTGGAAATTTATTCACAAGTCCGTGTGAAATATGTTTAATTCTTCTTGGAAATCTCATAAATTCTGAGTTCAGTACCACCTTCCATGTTTTGTGGCTTATCCTTAACCACCGTCTTTCTTTTTCTTCCTGAGAAAGTATTTCTTTGCTCATTATGACTTCAGTAGTGAAGATGTAATTTTACATTTTCATAAGTTAAAAATAATAAAGTCTGAACGCATATTCACCTTTTCTAGAACGGTCACAATTGGAGTGCAGGTGAAATTACTAGTGAAGGTGATTTTGGAATTGTCGGTGGATGGTTTCAGTTAACCACTTCCACTCATAATTGCCACGAGGATCAGCCTTTGCAGTTTTCCTGATTGCTTTTATAGTAATCTACATTAGTTAGGATGGGAAAAATTATGGTTCAGTAATAAATGATCCAAGAATCTTAGTGGCTTAAAACAAGAACAAAAAACTATTTCCTGCTTATCTACATGTTCATCTCTGGGTGGCAGGAGGAGGGGGCTTCATTCCATGTGGAACGTCCCCCGTTGTGTAATAGGCAAAAGGAAGATGAAGAATGGCAAACTGGTTCTTCCTAAAAGTGATACAAGTCAGTTCTCACGTTTCATTGACCAAAGCAAATTATACGGGCATATAAAAAAGGGAGCAGGGAAGTGCGATCCTATTATATGTGCAAAAAGAAGATAACCAGAATTTATTGGTAAATAGTATCAAGGATTACTGTGATCTATCTTTCTAGTCACCAGTTTACAGTTCACTTTCTTTACACTACAAAATAGATTTGCTTCTATCACAAAGTGAGACAACCCAAAAGTTCTGTTCAGTAAAGGCATTAATCTCAAAGCCTAGCATCTCTGGGTGATGCTTGGTAGTCTCCATATTGGAACTGGATAAAGCTGCTCTTGTTATAGACAACTAAAAAGATAAGGTATCCTCCCCCGATCTCTCTCACTTGCAATTTCTCTTCTCTCTCTCTCTCTCTCTCTCACACACACACACACACACAGTGATGGAATAGGGACTAAATAGACATGGTGTCTTAGACTATTTTTTGCTGCTGTAATGGAATACCACTTACTGGGTAATCTATATGAAGAACAGACATTTATTGCTCACAGTTCTGGGGCCTAGAAAGTCCAAGATCAGGGTACTGGCATCTAACAAGGGCCTTCTTGTTACATGGCCCCACAGTGGAAAGGCAAAGAGGAGGCAAATAAGTAAAAGAGGGCCAAACTCATCCTTTTGTAATGAACCCACTCCTGCTATAAAGAATCCACTCCCTTGGTAATGGCATTAATCCATTCACTATGCCCTCATAGCCTATCACTTCTCATTAGGCCACATTTCCCAACACTGTTGAATTGGAGTTTATGTTTCCAACACGTGCTTTTTCGTGGACAAATTCAAACCACAGCATATGGTAAACATTCCTGTTTAGAAAGGAGAAAACTGGGAGACACACATGAACCATTTCAGCAAATATTTTACGACAGTTAGCATCTCCAACTTTCCAGCCTCTGACAATTTCCTTGCTACCACCCACTGAGCCTCTAAGTTAAAGCCACATATTTTAGATTTTCTGTTATAACTATACCTCCTTCTGGGTGCCAATTTATACATTAGTTAGAATGTGCTATGTTCTGCTCCAGTAACAAACCCAAAATCCAGCAGACTCAAAACCTCAGTGATTTAATACAAAAGTTTATTTCATAGTTTACTATCCATCTTCCAAAGGTCAGTGTGGAAAAGGATGGAAAGAACATGAACCCTATAAGCCTCATGTCCATCCAGGGACTGAGGCTTCTGGGGCTATGTCATTTGGAAGCTCCCCAGTCACCATAATGAGAAAGATGATGCTAAATCACAGTCCAACTCTTAAGGCTTCTACCAGAAGTGACACATTTCAGTAGATGAAGCAAATTTTGTGGTCATGCCTGACTTTTAAGGAGTTATATATTAGAAAGCTTTGAGGGCAGGGCAAATCACCCCACAACTTAATACCTTAAAACACCAACTGTTCATTTAGCTCATAATTCTGTGGAATGAAAATTTGTGCTAGGCTCAGCTGGACATTTCTGCTGGCCTCTACTGGACTCACTCAGGTGTTTGTGGTCAGCTGCCTGTCAGCAAGGCAGCTCTGTTTCTGAGGATTCTCTGACTGTCAGCTGGGAACACACAGCAATGAAGCCAAGTATCATCAAGAGGCCAGCCCTAGCCCTAGCTTATTCACATGGTGGCAGTCAGAGGGATCCAAAGTGTTGCAAGAGAAGAAGCCCCCATGCACAAACACTTTTCAAATCTCGGTTTGAGTCACATTTGCTCTGGTCCCAATGGCTAAAGCAAGTCACATGGCCAAGCCCAGAGTCAATATGGGGAGATAGATTCTACCTCTTAATAGAAGGATCTGCAAGTCACATTACAAAGGGATTTGGACAGAGAGAAAGAAATAATTTGTGGCCAGTTTTGTAGTCTATCACATTTGGGAAAGTGCAAGGTTATCCTATTCTCCAAAAGAAGGAGAACTAAGGATATAAACAGAACTAATGAGTGTCACTTATCTAGAATTTCCTGGAGAAGATAAAAGATTAGGGCCAGAAATATTGAAATACACAAATGGAGTTAACTTTGGAATTCAGCTTCACTTTGAAGAGCAAAGAAGTTTCCATGGCAAGTACTACAAAACGTATTATAATTACCCAATGAACCTGAAAATAGGAGTCTAACTGATTAACCATTACATTCTAAGCATCAAGTGCTGGGCCAGGCTCTAATATGGTGTCTAATATTTATTTATTGGTTTGATACATGTTTGAGTTATCTATAAGGTCAAGTATAAAAAGAGGGTCATATCGGCCGGGCGCAGTGGCTCATGCCTGTAATCCCAGCACCTTGGGAGTCCCAGGTGGGTGGATCACCTGAGGTCAGGAGTTCGAGACCAGCCTGGCCAACATGGTGAAACCTCATCTCTACTGAAAATACAAACATTAGCTGAGCATGGTGGTGGGCACCTGTAATCCCAGCTACAGGTGGGAGGAGGCTGAGGTGAGAGAATTGCTTGAACCAGAGAGGCGAAGGTGGCAGTGAGCCAAGACCGTGCCATTGCACTCCAGCCTTGGCAACAAGAGTGAAACCTCGTCTCAAAAAAAAAAAAAAAAAAAGAGGGTCATATCAAAGATTGTCTCCTACACTGAAAATCCAGTTACTCACAAAGGATTTTCATATAACAACAGGTATATGATATGAAATGTTAATGTTCTTTGGAGAAATAATTTTGTTCTGCTATCTACTTCCTATACATGTTGTACCAGTTATTCATTGCTGTGCAGCAAGCCAATCCATAAGGTAGTTGCATAAAGAACAACCACTAGATATTATTCACAAGTGTGCAGGTCAGGTGGGCTGTTTTGCTGATCAGGTGAAGCTCTGAAAATCTTACCTGAGATTGCTAGTGCTGGAAGCTGCATGGTCTAGAATGGCCTCACTCTGGTGTACAGTTTGGCTTCCAGTTTGCTGGGGTAATGAGAATGACTGAGTCATGTGTCTCTTACCATCTAGAGGCTAGCTAGAGCCAATAGTTTATGCAGTGGCAACATGTGAAGCACAACATAATGATAAGTACTAATGTAGAAGTGCTTTTCAAGTGAGCTTGCATCGTGTTCTGCTTGCTACTATCCTATTGGCCAAAGCAAATCTCATGGTCAAGCCCAAAGTCTGAATTAAAGGACACTAACAAATGGCATGGATTCAGAAAGGTGTGCACAAATCTGGGTCATCACTTCAATCAAACTACCATCAGTAACTATCCAAGTTCACTATTATCTGCCTAAAATTGATGAGCACATCTATAGAGTTCTTAGACAGTACCAAGACATATAAATTGCAGGGCCAAATAATAGTGTATTAATTGATTTATCAGTTAGCGAATATCAAGCTAGGGTGCTTTTTAGGAGGACGTGATATAACAAATACAAATACATTGGAGAAGTTTGAAATACATTTCCACAATAGAGAAATACAAAATTACAGAGAGGTATGACTAGAGTCATATTTTTGAGATATTAACCCAAAATGAAAGCTGTTCTTATATTTTTTAACAAATATAAACAATCCAATATACTAGTAGGACTGTAAAATACCTACTCAATTCTATATTATCCATATATACCACAAAATGATATATTTTATAATTTAATGAAATCTAAACAATTTTGTATGCATTAGATATTTACAGTTGTAAAGCATAACTGCTAGATACTTTAACTGTACAATGCTTTATAATGCTGAGAAACTATCTTTTGAGTAAATTATATCTGTCTTGTAAAGAATCACATTTTACTATATTTCCTTTGGTTCTGACCGGTAATACAGTTCACTGATCAAAGATTAAAACTTCAGAGAAAAATTTGATTAACCAATTATGTAGGACATAGAACAAATTTCTCTTCCAGAAAATTTCTAATCAACTACATAGTCATATTATACCAAATTTTATGCAAACATCTTAGATTCACTTAGGCTCATGAGTCGAAGATTTCTCAATAATCTTCTTCCTTATGGAAGTACAGACTCTAAAGACTTCATTAACTGAAATACATACATGTTAATGTATTTATTTTCAATACTGCAGTTAAATAGTTAGAGATATCTAAAATATATGATGATTTTGTCTTCTTGATGCATTTCCAAATACTATCAACACCTTTTTGTACATTTTGTAGGAACAAAGACAATTTTGTCTTTGGAATAATAACAGGAATAATGATTCAAGAAACAGAAATATAGTGGTAATGTACTTCGTTTCTTAGATTATACTGTCTCCTTTTCTCCTATTCTAAGACTATCCTTAGTATACATAATAATGGGCATGATAGCTAGTCCAATTCTGTCACTTATATCAAGGTGGCATCTCCGATTTTTGTTCTTTACTTTCATTGTTGAGTTCAGTCATTGGATACTTTAAAAATATTACTGTTATATCCTGTTACTGTCTTTATAGTAAATATCATATAGTTGGACCTAAGATTTACTATATTAGGACAACTCAGGCCCTAAACTGTCAGGATAATTAATACCAAAATTAGGGTGAGTATATTTTCTAACTTTTTTTTTTTACATAAAATCATACACCTTTGAGCTTGGCACCTGAATTTAATACCATTTGCCATCTACTTCCTCTTGCATCCAGGCACGATAATAGGACCTGATCTATCACTACTCTTTTTGTGTTCATTTGAAATCACTTCTCTGGCCTAACGCATTATTGTCACTTTCATTTTCAGCCTTTTAATAAAATTTCAATGTATTAAAGGCTCAATGATGGCATTTTTATCCAATTTAATCCGATTGCACAGTTCAGTATCAAAGTAAAATAAAAATGTCATCCATAGTACCTAGACTATCTCAGTTTAGAGGTAATATAGATCATCTAGGTCAATCCCCTAATTTTGCAGATAGAGAAATTGGGCCCAGAGAGGATAAGCAATTTATGTAGGTCACACGGCTTATTAGTAGCACACCCAAACTAAAGATCAATTTCCTGATTCCTAATCTTGACTCTTTCCTATAATAAGAGCTATCAGTTTGGCATTTATACACATTATTAATTCATTTACCTTTTACCATAATCTTATGCAATTAAGTACTTTCATTATTATTATCCCCATATCAGAGAGAAAGAAATATAAATTGACTTAGAGATGTTAAATAACTTAAATAAGTTAGCATTATCTAGCTAGTTACTGATGAAACTAGAATTTGAATCTTTGTCTTTCCAAATTTAACTACCGCTTTTCACTGGAGAACAGGAAAGAAGGTGAGAAGCTGCCTATTAAGGAATCAGAAATTGAGGAAGCTGGATTTTTTTCAGATTTTCAGGAGTGGCTACTGATAATGTCTCTATCTTTGGGGGAAGATAGATAGTGACATTTTCAGTAGCACACAAAACTATGGCTTCTCAATATTTAACCTATCATTCAGCCAAACTGGGGTTTTTGCTGTTCCCATCTGACATTCCATGCTATCCTACTTCCATAAAGAACACTTCTCAACTGAGTGGTGATTATTACTACTTTCTATGCTCTTAGAACACTTTATTTTTCTCATGAGTCTCCACCGTATTTTTCCATGTAGTGTAATTATTTGTTACTGTTTCTTATTGTTTCTCTGTATAACCTTGTAGACTGTGAAGTCAGAGCCTGGTATTCACCACCTCTGTGCATTCTATACTTGCATTCTACACCTAGTAGGTATCAAAGAGACTTTTGTTGAGTTGAAATGAAAGAGTAATTAATTGAGTTTTTTTTTTTTTTTTTGAGACGGAGTCTCGCTCTGTTGCCCAGGCTGGAGTGGAGTGGCCGGATCTCAGCTCACTGCAAGCTCCGCCTTCCGGGTTCACACCATTCTCCTGCCTCAGCCTCCCCAGTAGCTGGGACTACAGGCGCCTGCCACCACGCCCGTCTAGTTTTTTTATCTTTTTTTTTTTTTAGTAGAGACGGGGTTTTACGTGTTAGCCAGGATGGTCTCGCTCTCCTGACCTCGTGATCCGCCCGTCTCGGCCTCCCAAAGTGCTGGGATTACAGGCTTGAGCCACCGCGCCCGGCCAATTGAGATTTTTTTAAAGAAAAGAAATATGGAAGATATAGGGTTCCTTCACCCATGCCTTGCCCTTATTCTCAAATTCTACTCGTAAACCCAAACTTATCTTTCACCCGATGTCAAGACAGTGACAAAAGGTGGTCACACAATTGCATTTTACAGGGTATATTTTAAACCAAGAAATTGACATCATTTGGCCTTTCTGCATGTGGAAACACCTGATACAAACTAAGTCATAACATTTATATGAACAAAGCATATCATTTTACTTACTAACACGCCTTAGGCAAACAGAAATATGAACAATTTATGAACTTGACAATTGTTTCTCAGGCTGTTGACAACAGGATTTGACTCTCAGTTTCAAAATGCAGAAAATTTTTTATATGAAAATAGTACAAAATACCAATGTTTCATGGTAAAGAGGCCACGCAATAAACCTCTGAACTAAAATCCATTGGATTAAAGTAGTTTATTTTAACATATTACCATAAGAAAGGTTTGTTTAAACTGTGAAATCTGATAATGGCCCATGTTACTATCTACCTGGAGAATACATGTGATTAAAGAGAAAAGAATAAGGCAGTTAAATTATGTCGTGATTTTCCCTTATAAAAAAGAGATGTGAATGAAAATGTGGAGTTGGTAAAAGTTTAATGCTTTTTAACTTAACCAAAATGTTACAATATTTGAAGATTTAAGTATAATAAAATTAAATTACAATTAATAATCACCCTATGCAACAATGGAAAGTAAAGAAAAACCTAATATTATCCTATTATAGGCTTTCAAATTCAATAGGCAAAACCACCTGATTTTATATACTAAATTCATTAAGCTCTAAACCTGAAATTTGGAAGAAAAGTAAATCTAACTATGAAACAATATGGTTTGGTTCTGCGTCCCCACTGAAATCTCATCTCAAATTGTGTTGAGGGAGGGATCTGTAATCCCAACATGTCTAGGGAAGGAGGTGATTGGATCATGGCGGCAGTTTCCCCCTTGCTGTTCTCATTCATAATGAGTGAGTTCTCATAGTATCTGACGGTTTTATAAGTGTTTGAAAGTTCCTCCTTTGCTCTTCTCTCTCCTGCTGCCATGTGAAAAAGGTCTTGCTTCCCCTTTGCCTTCCACCGTGATTGTAAGTTTCCTGAGGCCTCCACAGCCATGTGGAATTGTGAGTCCATTAAACCTCTTTCCTTTATTTAAAACAAAAAATCACCCTCATGATCCAATCTTACCTCCCTTGACACATGGGGATTACAAGTCCCTCCCTCAACACATGGGAATTACAACTCAAGATGAGATTTGGGTGGGGACACAGAGCCAGACCACATCAAAACTCTGTAACTATTTTTAACATCAGTGGTCTCCCCGAATCTGTCTTTTTTTTTTTTTTCATTATTCTCAGGAAATAGAATGATTGTAAAGCAGAAAGTAAGGGTCAGAGTCAGAGCTGAAGTCCTGGGGATTTGTTGAAATGTTATACAAGGAGCTGTGGGAACCACCTGCTCCTCCAGACTTTGTCTCCACCATAATGTAGCCAAGTATTTTTATCCCAACCCCTGCAAGAAATTTACCCTGTGGAAAAATTGGACTGAAAAGATTATGGATTGGAGGACACCAAGCATGGTAGAAGGGTAGGGCAAACGTTGTAGAGTGAACACAGATTAAACAGTCAAAGTTTGCTGAATTCCTCCACCTTGTTCTTGGAACACCTATAACCAGGTTTATTCCCTTCAGCAAAAAACTGACAATCCCTCTCAAGAGAAACTCAAAGTCTCAGAAAGCTCACCCACTCCGCAGACCTTTCAATAAACATTTAAGGACCTCACTCATAAATATGTATTGATATTTGAGGAAAGTATCCAATTTGAAAGAGAGAGAGACCAAAACCAACAGATAAAAGAAACTCAGAGAAAAACAGAAATGTTTCAAGAAATAGAATAAAAGTTCCAATTAATTATAATTAACATTTTCAAAAAGATTAGAAAAGATATTGCATCATTAAAGAAAGAATTACTTTGAAACAAGATGCTTAGAAAGAACAATGAGAAAACAAGTAAGAGCTCTTGAAATTAAAAATATGTCAGATGAAATTAAAACAAAATTTTATAGAAGTGCTGAGAGATAAAGATGAGAAAATTTCATTGAAGTAATATTTTAAAAATATGAATACAGATAATACGAGATAAGAAAATTCACAATCAACCTAGGAAGCCCAATGTTTGACTGATATGGGTTTCAGAAAGATAGATTAAAGCAGACTGAGGAAAGAGTGTTGTCAAAGAAATAATAAAGAAAAGTTCCCAGAACTGAGGGAAAGCATCCTCCAGATTAAGTAATTTCACTCCAAGATATATAATCATGGAAGTTCAGGACTCTAGAAATGATAAGAAGATTCTTAAAACTTCTAGGGAGAAAATAGAGACCCTGTGCAATGGATTAAAAATTAGAATAGCGGCCGGGTGTGGTGGCTCGAGCCTGTAATCCCAGCACTTTGGGAGGCAGAGGCGGGCAGATCACGAGGTCAGGAGATCGAGACCATCCTGGCTAACACGGTGAAACCCCATCTCTACTAAAAACACAAAAGAATTAGCCGAGCGCAGTGGCGAGCACCTGTAGTCCCAGCTACTCAGGAGGTTGAGGCAGGAGAATGGCGTGAACCCAGGAGGCGGAGCTTGCTGTGAGCCAAGATCCTGCCACAGCACTCCAGCCTGGGCGACAGAGCAAGACTCCGTCTCAAAAAAAAATCAGAATAGCATTGGGCTTCTCAGCAGAAAACAATGGAGCAGTATCTTCAAAATTATAACTGAAAATGATACCCATCCTAGAGTTCTAAATTTCATCAAACTATCAGTCAATTGTGGGAAAAGAATGGATTTTCAGACTTGCAAGTTCTCAAAACATTGACCTCACAAATACTGTATCCCTTTTCAAGATACTACCGGAGGATGTGCTTCCTTGTAACAAAGAGGTATAGTGATCTAGGAAGCAGGAATCTAACACAAGAAAAAAGTCAAAGAATTCCTAAGGGGAGGGAGGGCAGTTACAGATCAGAGATGACAGCAGACCCAGAAATCAACAAGTCCAAAAGCAAGTAAGGTGATGGAGGGATCCAAAATAGAATTTCCTGGTACAAAATGGAACAGAGATTATATAACAGATTTGACTTGTGGAAAACTGAACGTTGAAAGTATATTGGGGAGAGCAAGAATAATTAGTAATAGGCACATTGTTAATGTAATTCAGAAAAATAAAAGATCCTCAATATCTCTGACTTTAATTTTTGTCTTTTCTTCTCCAGTGCCTAAGATAGTGCCTGGCACAAAAGAATCTCAATGAGTGTTTCCTGAATGTACAAATTAATGAATGAGTGAATAATAATAATAAATTTCGTGCCTTCCTCCACCAGCACCCAACGCAGTTACTTGAACATAGACAGATGCTAAGAATGTTTGTTGACTTGTATGAATGCAATTGTTTATTCAATTATTTGTTATTTATGTTGATCAGACTTCTTAGTGAAAGAAATTAAATTTAAATTTGTTTGATCAAAGACGGGAACTTATTAAACTGAAAAATTCTGGCTGGGTGCTGTGGCTCACACCTGTAATATAATCCCAACACTTTGGGAGGCCAAGATTGGTGGATTGCTTGAGCCAAGCAGTTCAGACCAGCCTGGGCAACATGGTGAAACCCTGTCTTTATTAAAGAAACACAAAAAGAATCTGTAATCCCAGATACTCAGGAGGCTGAGGCATAAGAGTCGCTTGAACCCGAGAGGTGGAGGTCTCAGTGAGCTGAGATCCCACCGCTGCACGCCAGCCTGGGCCACAGAGCAAGACCCTGTCCCCACTCCCCCAAACAAACAAACAAACAAACTGAAAAATTCCAAGTGGCAGCTTTAGTCACAGAATGGATCTAGGCATTCAAACAGAACCTGTTTCTTCTTGTCTCCTCTTGGTGGTTTCCATTTTCAGGTCATGTGCTGGAAAAGGTGTGCATGAGTAGTTGCAGACTTAATCCCCAAGATGAGCAACACCTCTTTTTCTGTAATTACTCGAAATCACAGAACTGATTCAATTGACCAACTTTTATCAATTTCCTGAGTCAATTATTGTGGCCATGGGACTGGAATATTCTGATTGGTTAGGCCTGAGTCACACATTCAACTCTAGAATCATGGGTCAGCCTCAGCCAAACCACACAGTCTCAAAATCAAGGAGGGAGAGACTTCCTCAGAGACGACCAGTGCACTGTCACCAGAAAAAGAGAAGATATCTACCCAGCAGGCGAAAACAATTGACAACTTTACTGAAAAAATGCACCTACTTTACCCTGACCTCTACTAGAGAGACAAATCTTTCTCCAAAGAAGCCTTTCAAAACAGAAAATAGCACTGAGCATACTTGTTAAATATGACTTCAACCTCTTTATATCTCATCTCTGAACATTCTAGCTTCTTGGCATGTAAATTGTGTACTAGCACTGTTCAACAGAAACATAATGTAAGACACAAATGCAAGCCACATGTGGAATTTAAAGTTGTCTAGTAGCCGCCTTTAAAAAGTAAAAGTGAAATTAACTTTAAGAATATATTTTATTTAATATATCTAAAACATCATTTAAAAACATAAGCAATATGAAAGTTATTACTGAAATATTTTACTTTTTTTCTGTATTGTCTTCGAAATTTTATATGTATTGTACAAAACAGTACATTTTAATTCAGATTAACCATATTTTGTAATCTCAGTGGCTAGAGGCTATATTTGGCAGAGAGTTCTGGGCTGTGAAAGATCTCATATACTACTAAGTAGAGTTTTCTTTTTCTCCCTCCTTCAACCAATTTCTCCTCTTAAAAACCTTCCCTTTCCCTTCTAGTAATTTTTATGCTTCCAATAAAATAGTAAAATGCATCAAATAGGACAATGTTAATTTATTCGCCATCTTATAATTTGGAAAAGGGAATAAAAAGAAGTGTTCTTTTACCACAGTTCTACTTTTCAATTTTCCACTTTTCAAGAATAAGAGCTGAAATAAAATGGCAAATCGCACTGGTGCTTTCATTCAGCATAAGTAAAAGCAATATGAAACAGATGATCCTGTCTTGATGACAATTATGGTACTACTTGGCAGGAAGAAGTGAAGAAAGAATTTGGCTTGTTAGCATTAAATGGCTGCCCAGATAGGTTCTACAAAGAATAGACGGAGTGAGAAGAATCAAGTTACCCACATGCAGCTAATGAAATAGTTGTGTCATGCTGTTGGGGGACTCTCGAATGCTAAGATAGAATACTTGTTAGCACACCTTTATTCCTCAAAGAAGTCTGGTTTGCACACACTCACTTTTGAGAATAAATCTTCAGATGTACTTTTTCTTACATTTAAAAAGAAAGTTTTTTTTTTCTGTTATGAATCCCTTGATCCAAGAGTTTATTTTGGCACTTGGAGAATTATGTAAAACTTATTGCCAAAGCAGCATTTTCAATTAAAGCATAGGTTTCCAAGCACTCCTTAGGTTAAGAAAGATAAAAAACATAAAATAAAAAGCCCTCCAGAATGTCAACTACTTTGGGATAGATTTTTCATGACTTTCTCAGTTCAAACAAAACTACAGTATATATAAAAATGTGACAGAATTTTACTTTGCAAATTTAGTATGATTAGAATTTATATCCAACTATAAAAATTCAGTTCATTTTTCACACATATCTTAAACAATTTGAACTCATTTAAACTGGGTAATTTAATTTTAAAATGTCAATATTTAAGATACGTACTTTATCATAAAGTATATCTTTTTGTCAGAAAGCAACACCTTACAAAAAAAATTCAACAAACATTTTCACACCTAATGTTGGTCAAGTGCTATACCAGGTGCTGGGTCTTTGAAGATAAACAGAATCTACTCTTGTGTTCACGGTGTTTGTCTGTAGTGTTTGTTGCAGAGCATTTGTAAACCTTCTTTTTGGAAACAATAGGTTTATTTTTTCCTGAAGACTATCCGCTCTTCTGTTCTTAATTTATCTGCTTCCTATGGAATTGACCCCACCCCTGACTGCAAACTAGAGTAGGTGGCTCAGGACTGGCCAATCAGAACGTCGAATCACCCTGGCCACAGGGATTGGCTCAAGCACAGGTACACTACCTAGTCAGGGTCAATGAGACACAGTGAGATTTGGGAAGAGACCCTTCCTCTTTTCCTTTAACTGTGCTACAACTGTATGAGTCCATTTTCATGCTGCTAATAAAGAGATATCTGAGACTGTGTAATTTATCAAGAAAAAAGAGGTTTAATGGATTTACAGTTCCACACGGCTGGGGAGGCCTCACAATCATGATGGAAGGCAGCAGGCACGTCTTACATGGCAGCAGATAAGAGAGAATTGCAGAGAGAATGAGAACCAAGCAAAAAGGGTTTCCCCTTATAAAACCATCACATCTGGTGAGACTTACTCGCTACTACGAGAACAGTATGGGGGAAATCGCCCTCATGATTCAATTATCTTTCACCAGGTCCCTCCCATAACACGTAGAAATTATGGGAGCTACAATTCAAGATGAGATGTGGGTGGGGACACAGTCAAACCATATCAACAACCGTCTTGCCACGTAGTTTGAGAACAAAAACCAACACTAACAAAAAGAGCTTACCAAAGAACAGAGGAAAACCAAGTCTGTAATGAGCTTGTCTAAAGCCAATAAACTTGGAATAAAGGAGGAAAAGAAGAAAGTAAGCTGAATGAAAGCAATTAGGTTGAGGAGAAGAGATATTGGAGTTTAGAAGAAGAAGAAATAGAATTTCAGCCAGATAAATACAAGACTAAAAGCAGATACAGCATGACGAGTGGGGAAAACCTCAAACAGTTCATTTTGGGGGACATAAAGTGGTAATACTGGAATGATTAGTGAAGAGAGTGGAGAGGTAGGCAAAGGAAAGATCTTGGAAAACCTTATTTCCCAGAGTAAGGAACATCACGCAGGGAACGGCAGGATCACTGATATATTTTAAGCAGGAGAGTGACATGGCCATATATTTGTTTGAAACAGAATAATCTAGAGGTGTTACAGAATGGGTCGGAGGAGTCTGGAGACAAGAAAACACTTAGAAGTCTTTACTCCTGTCTATTCCAATCACTATAATGGAGCAGAGGCAAGGAGAAGGCAAAGGAGAAATGAAACATTTATCTCTTTATTTTATTAAATTGAAGCCTAAAGTATTTTTAGTCAAAGTAATATGTACACATGATTTAAGGGTAAACTCATACAGAGTGGTTTATCCTGAAAAAGCAATAGTCTGCTTTTGCTTTTCTCAAGCTCAGTCCTATTCCCCAGAACAAACGACTTTTAACTTTTTAAACTGTTCACGACTACAGCTATTCTTGGCTGGGCGCTGTGGCTCATGCCTGTAGTCCCAGCACTTTGGGAGGCTGAGGCAGGTGGATCACCTGAGGTCAGGAGTTTAAGACCAGCCTGACCAATGTGGTGGAACCCCGTCTCTACTAAAACCCCAAAAATTAGCGGGGCGTGGTGGTGCATGCCTGTAATCCCAGCTGTTCCGGAGGCTGAGGCAAAAGAATCGCCTGAACCCGGGAGGTGGAGGTTGCAGTGAGCCAAGATGGTGCCACTGCTCTCCAGCCTGGCTCCAAAAATTAGCGGGGCGTGGTGGTGCATGCCTGTAATCCCAGCTGTTCCGGAGGCTGAGGCAAAAGAATGGCCTGAACCCGGGAGGTGGAGGTTGCAGTGAGCTGGGATAGCGCTGTTGGACTCCAGCCTGGGCAACAAGAGCAAAATTCCGTCTCGGGAGGGGGGTGGAAAGAAGCTATTCTTGTGGTCAGTAAGGACTGCCATATTCAGTTGTACCCTTACCAATCTGTACAACTCTGTGTGGCATCCCTCAATTAGTGCCATATCTCTAAATTATATGTGCTTACCACCATTTCTTCACTTCAGTTTTAGACATTATCAAGCTATCCATTTTCCCCTCCTCCTCTCTTTCAATAGATCCATATCTTAATACATTAAAAAAATACATTTGTGATTGCTATAGGCTGAAATGTATCCTCCCCAAAATTCATGTTGAAACTCTAACCCCTAGTACCTCAGATTGTCACTGTATTTGGAGATAGACCCTTTAAGTAGGTGCTTAAGTTAAAATGAGGCCATTAGGATGGGCTGTAATCCAATATGACTGGTGTCCTTACAAGAAGAGGAGATTAGGACACGGACACGCATGGGGGAAGAACATATGAAGACATACGGAGAGAAGGGACATCTGAAAGCCAACAAGACAGGCTTCAGGATGAAATGAACTCTGCCCATCTTGAACTTCTAGTTTCCAGGATGGTGAGAAAATAAATTTCTGTTGTTTACACCACCCAGTTTGTAGTTCTTTGTTATGGCAGCCTTAGTAAACTCATACTGTGATTAAAATTTTAGAAGTGTGTAATATACTTGTATTGCCTGTGTCATCACCACAGACAATATATTTGATTCTCCATTTCTCAAGATGAAGGTTTTTAACACTCATTTCTGTTTGATCTTTCTTACCCTCTCAGTTTCTACTTTTCATTTTCTGTACTTTCACGTCAAGTTTGATAACATTTACAATGTATTCTGAAACCATATTTAAATCTTCTATGCTTTATTTATAGGTTGGTCCTAAAAATCAATAGTCAGTAGAAGTCATCGACCTGTAATGATGATGTTCACTGAGTAGCCAAGTAGTTTGTTTTTTGTTTTCTTTAGGTTTCCAATTGCCTTGTTGTCCTATTGCACTATGAATGCTAACAGAACCTTGAGGTCATTTTCAAGGATACTTGCAAACCTCCTGAATTTCCCCTTCCCCCCAGGTACCTCCTCTGGCCGTCTTCTTTTCTCCTGTTCCAATATGGACTGGCTACTTTTTAGGCAGGTAGGCACAAGCACTTTCTGTCCTTGCTGTGCTTGATAGGAGCCACAGGTGAATGCCTTCTCTTTCTTGGTTTACTCCTTCGTGTAGTGGGATTATATCCTCCAGGAATTTCCTGGTAAAGGGTGTTTGAGAAGTGCATTTTCTTAGGTTTTATATTTAGACTTTTAAAATTCTGCCTTCATGCCTGATTAATATTTTTTATCCAGAACTTTGAAAAGCATTGTTCCAAGGTCAGCTAGCACCCCGAATTACTAATGAAAAGTTTTTACTCCTTTATAGGATTTTCTTAGTCCATTTTGTGTTGCTGTAACAGAATACTACAAACTGGGTTCTATAAAGAACAGAGATTTATTTCTTACAGTTCTCGAGGCTGAGAAGTCCAAGGTCAAGGGGCTTGTGTCTTACCAGGGTCTTCTTGCTGCATCATCCCATGGTGAAAGATATCATGTAGGAAAGAGAATGTGAGTGGTGAGTGAGGGGTGGGTGGTGGCACAAACTAGCTTTTATAACAAACCCACTCTGAGATAAGGACGTTGATCCATTTCTGAGAGTAGGACCCTCATGACCTGATCACCTTTTAAAGGCTCCACCCCTCAATATTGTTGATTGGGAATTAAGTTTCCAACACATGACCTTTGGGAGACACATTCGAACCATAGCAATAACCATTTAAAAAAATATATCTGGAAGCCCTTAATGTTTCTTTATCCTTGATGTGCTGAAATTTTATAATGATATGCAGAAACCTAAGTCATTCTTCATTCATTATGTGGGATATGTAAAAGGATCTTTCATTTTGGTGACTCAAATTTCTGCTCTGGGAAATTATCTTTTATTATTTTTTTTTTGAAATTTTTTCCCCTTCTGTTTCCCATTTCTCCCTTTCTTGTACTCCTGTCAATCAGGATTCATTCCCTCTTTCTTACTTTTCTCTCATATTTCTCATTTCTGTTCTTTTCTCTACATTGTGGAAGATTTGTTTACATTTCAAACTATTCTACTGTTTTTTTTTCTTTTTACTAAACAAGTATTTACTCTTCATATGTATGTAGTAATACAATGACTGTCATTTTTGATAGCATCTTATTCTTGCTTTATGTTATATTTTTAAAAAAGTATATCTCAGGATAGTAATTCAAATTCATTTTAAGTTAACTTCTTCCTGAATTGTTTCTTCTGGTATCCCAATCTCCTTCTCTTTGTTTACTTTATCCCCTATGTTCATGTTTACAGTTTCCTGAAATGATTGGTGACCCTTAGTTATCCTTTTACATTTAACAATGAGGTAACATAGAAACACTGTGTTCACAGACTGAGCTTCTAAACTAGCAACCTATGCTTTAAGGTGAGCTGGTGGGCCAGAATGCGGAGGGCTTTGCTCTCAGGCACTATTAGTCAGCTATTGCTGCAATTCTGTTGTACAATACCTAACTCTCAAAACTCGGTGGTTTACAGTAACAGCAAACCTCTCTCTCTCTCTCTCTCTCTCTCTCTCTCTCTCTTTCTGTCCCCTTGGCCTCTCTCTGCCCCCACTCTGTCTCTCTCAACTTGATGGATCTGTGAAACTTTTCTAGATTCAGGTAGATGTAGCTACAAGTTGCAGGTCAGGTTTACGTATGCTCCACCTGTTTCACTCTGGGATCCATGGCTGCTTAGGGCATGCTGTCATCACAAAGATGACAGAATAGTATAATGGCAAGTAAGACAACATGAAACATTAAAGCCTCTCCTTATATCACATTGGCTAACATTCCATTGGCCAAATCAAGTCATACAACTGAGGCCAAAGTCCATGAAGTGGGAATTTTATTCTGCCTATGATGAACGTTGGCAAGCACTGTGGGGACGGAAGGAAGAATTATGAGCAAATCATATAATCTCACACAGTTACCAATGTCTGTGGTAAGCTACCATAGTTTTCTCTAGATTATTTGCTTGATACCTTTGGAGAGTGTTATGGCTTGGCTGTGTTCCTACCCAAATCTCACCTTGAATTATAATAATCCCCCTGTGTCAAAGGCAGTGCCGGGTGGAGATAATTGAATCATGGGGGAAGTTTCCCCCATACTATTCTCGTGGCAGTGAATAAGTTTCATGAGATCTGATGGTTTTATAAATGGGAGTTCCCCTGTACAAACTCTCTTGCCTGCTACCATGTAAGATGTGCCTTTGCTTCTCCTTTGCCTACTGCCATGATTGTGATGTCCCCCAAGCCATGTGGAACTGTGAGTCCGTTGAACCTCTTTCCTCTATAAATTACCCAGTCTCAGGTATGTCTTTACTAGCAGTGTGAGAATGGACTAATACAGAGAGGAATACTACTTTTTCATTTTTCCAGGCAAATATTAGGCTTTCGTTAAAGATCGTATAAGTTTAAGACAAAAGTTCATGTAGATAGAATAATAAAGCAATAGTGTCTAATAGTGCCTGAAAGAAAGCAAACATTGAACAAATGTTCGAATAAATAAGTAAATGAACAAAAAAGTGAATAAAAAGAAATGATGCTTTTTTGTTTGTTTGTTTGTTTGTTTGTTTTAAAGGAGCACTCAGAGGGGTCTGGAAATTTTCAAAATGTTCATCCTTTTTTTTATCCCAAGTAGTTGAGACAGCTTCAGAGTCATACATGAATGTATACCTTATCTGCTCTGTATTCGTTCTCTTTTAAAGTTGCTTGGTGACTATATTCAGTTTCAGTTTTTATCTTTATAATACATAGAAGACTAACTTAAAATTGTTTAAGAAATGTTACCCTTCAGGATAATTTGCTTAAAAAATTTAGGATTTCACAGTATAATTGCTTTCAAACTTAAATGGAAACTATTTCACATTGTCAAGGCTGTAAAAAAAATAAACTTTTATCAACCATCTCACTTAAAAAAAAAAAGACTGGCTTAAAATACATGGAAAAATTCAACCACAAAGGTGATTTTTTTTCTTTTTTTTCTTTTTGACAAATCTTATTTTATTCAGATAGCAGTCTGACCACACATGGTCTAACAACACTCAAATAATAAATCAAATATAACCAGATGTTAAATATTGGTCTTCAAACATCACAGCCAATGATGCCACGCTTGCCTATGATCTCTCCAACATAAAACCACATCAACACCTCAGTGGCCACCAAACCATTCAGCACACCTTCCTTAACTGTGACCTGTTTGAAGCTACCAGTCTGAGAACTACTGACTATTTTTTTCAGGCTCTGAATAGCTCTAGGGATCTCAGCAGAGGTGGGAAGAACCAGCTCAACCTTGGCGTAGTACCAAAATGTGGCCAATCGAGGCTTCGAGTAAGTCACAGCAGCATTCACCAGAGCCGGGGTCTTCTCCACAAGGTTACGGACAAATTGGGCCATGGTTCTGGGATGCAAGGTCCGTCGCCCGGAACAGCCGGCTGAAACAATTTTTTTTTTCTCTGCTTGTTGTATTACATTTACTGGCTTCAATATAAGCCTAGATTTGCAAACATTCTAGAATTAGAAAATATTTGCACAACAATTTTCTTTTCTAAAAAATTTAAAAACAATTATTATTTGATAGTAAATTATATTAAAAATAACTTATTTAGAGTCAGGCACAGTGGCTTATGCCGCCCAACTGCTGGGAGGCTGAATGGGGAGGATCTCTTGAGCCCAGGAGTTTAAGGCCATGTGATCTATGATTGTGCCACTGCACTCCAGCCTGGGCAACTGAGTGAGATCCTGTCTCTGAAATAAATAAATAAATAAATAACTTATTTGATTAAGTTCCTTGGCAAAGAGAAAAAAATAGAAAAGCAATTTGGGCAAGCACGATGAATTCTATTCATAAAATGAAGCCAACTGAGCCATGGCTGCAACAACCCTGATCTGAGTTATTTCTGAAAGTGTTCTTGTTATTAAGTGATGAATTTTGTAATTCAGCAATCCCAGTGATGTTAATGGATGCAAGTTTAAACTGTAATGATGGCACGTTGTCCATTCTAAAGGGCATGGTTTGGTTGTACCATTTTGTTTACTTTGTTGAACTACTTTCCTCTGTCAGTGTGAGACTATTGTTGGAGAGGATCAAAGAGGTCTATATTCATATCTTAGCCTGAATATATCTCATTGTTTCTTTGGCCATTAATATTTTTGGATTTTATAAACAAAATTAGCCAGATGTGGTAGCCCATGCCTGTGGTCACAGCTTCTTGTGGGGCTGAGGTTGGAGGATCGCCTGGGCCTGGGAGGCTGAGGCTGCAGTAAGCCATGATCATACCACTGCACTCCAGCTGGGGTAACAGAGTGAGACTTTGCCTAAAAAGAAAAAAAAAATTGTGTTTTAACTAGTTATTTTTTCTCCCATCTGTCTATGAGACAGACACGGAAAGATCTTACAGACAGGTGAATAACGTTTTTGTTGTCATGGAATGTTTCAGGTTTATTCCTGTATCAGGAAGATTCTATCTTTGAGAGTTTAGAACCCAGAAATAAGCTTACCAAAGCATATTTGTGACAGCCATTAGTAGCTAATCTCTGAATATATTTTGAAAGGGTAGTTCTATGTAGTAGGCAGCAAGGAAATTTGCATAGTCAAATTTTTGAGCTTAAAAAATGATCCCACAATATGCTTTTTGTGCAAGCTCAGGTGCCAATCAACTATCACTGGTTATGTAGAGAGAACAACCTTAAATTCACTGTAGTTTCTTCCTTGGAATAGCAGTCTTTTATTCAACGAGAGGAGAAAAAAGGATGAAGCAAGGGAAAAGGTAACTGCTAAGTTGATGGCGGGCAGGGTATTTGGTTTTTTTTCTCTCTGTTTTTTTCTGCCTCACCTGATGAAGTAAGACGGTATCAGGCATGTGTATTAGTTTCCAGGGCTGTCATAACAAAGAACCACAAACTGGGTAGTTTAAAATGGCATATTATTCTACAGTTCTAGAGACTAGAAGTCAGAAATCAAGGCATTGATAAGACCATTCTCCCTCTGAAACCTGTGAGATAATCCTTCCTTGCCTCTTCCTAGCTTCCGGTGGTTTGCTGAAAATCTCTGCAGATCCTTGGCTTGCAGTTGCGTAACTCCAGAATCTGCTTTCCTTCTCACTAGACATTCCTCCTGTGTGTCTCTGTCTTCACATGGTATTCTTCTTATAAAGACAGCAGCCATATTAGAGCAGGGGCCCTACTCCAATATGACGCCCACCCTACACCAGCATAGGGGGAACATACAAAATTCAACCTATAACAAAGTCCAGTCCAGAAAGGGCCTCTGTTCACCTGTATGGAGTCTGTGTAAATTGGGAAATATACTCCCTTTGGGTGGACATCTTCCAAGGTTCACAGCAAGAGAGCAGAAAATAAGCTGGATTTTCACTCTCCACATTCCCTGGGCATAGCCTCTTCACGTAGTGCACAAATAGCCCAAACTAACAGTGGCCCAGAGACTAGAAGTAGATGATGATGGCAAGGTGTGTGCGATAAGAGTGTTAGCAAGGTCAAGTTCATGAAAATGGAATTTTTTTGGGGGGGATGGAGCAGAGTAGGAAGAAAAGATGATATTTATTCACTCATTCAACCAGTATTTATTGAGTATCCGTTTATACTAGGTGCTCTGATGTATCTCAAGGAACTTGATATACAGCCCAGAATGGATCGATGTAGGCATATTTCCCCTTCTGTTTAATTTTTCTACTTTTTGATACATGTGTCATGAGGGTGTGATGGGGGGAGATGGCTGACCAAAAAATGGAGTCCCAGACCTCAATACAGAAACTCAGCACCTACCAATAACTGATGCGCATTAGTTGTCTCAGGTTCTCAATGACAAATTCCAAGCAGAGAGAGCTCAGTAGTACTCTTTGTCTCAGTGTCAACTCTGGTCTAATTGACTGTGGTTGGGCAACAGAGTTGACCTAATACAAAGGTCAATACTTGGAGTGAAGTTGTATGGGTTTGGGAGAAGTCCTTAGTAAAGGGAGCAGGAACTGGACATATATCCCATAAGTGTTTACTATGACTTGCAAGGTGACAACTTTGGGGGAAATAGCCACATATTTAAAGTATAAGTCTTTGAATGTTTGCTTTAAAAAGTCACTTTCATTTATAGTCACCTATTCTTTAAAATTGTGAAATTTTGACAGAGTTAATGTGCAAACAATTCATAGAAGACTCTTAAGTAGGTAGAATAAATTAATTATTAAAAGTCTTACAATGTCACTGCAAAAGGTACAGATTTATTATTTTGTGATTTTGAAATCAGGAGAGATTTTATTATGGCATTCCAAAGAAGAGAGTTTAGAAAAGTAACCAAGAAAAAGTATAGAAATTATTCAATGCGTGTTCCTTATTACTTGCACTAATTACTGAGAAAAAGAAAAAATGAAATATACAGTAATAATACAAATAGACCGAAGAGTACTGTTAAAAAGAAAATGTAATATATAGAAAACTAAAAACTTTGTTAAGACATAATAAACAGAAAACTCAAATAAATAAAGATATATTATGTTCATGAATGGAATGGCTCCAGTAGATACAAATTTGTTAGGGATGCAGAGGTGAGTGCATAACCAATCTTGAGCCAAGTGCAATACTTTATTTCTCCTGCGGAAGTACCTGGACTGAAAGGTGAGTGCTCAGACCAAACTGAAACATTCAGAAACTTTCTCAGGATTAAAAAAAATTGAAGGTAGAAGAGACATTCCATTAGTTTTCACGTCTTGGAATTGAGAGAATGTGAATCTTGGACTCCTGGCAGCTATGTTTTCTACCATTTTGGAGAAAGTCAATCTGTGGTAGCAGAGAATGAAGCCCAGAGAGATAAGCAGTGATAAGATAAAGTCAGCAAAGTTTGGAGGAGTCAAGTTCCTGGAGCCAGTCATTGAGTACTCCAGAGCTACTTTACTCCTTACTTTGTTAATTTATTTATTTTCCTTCTGTAAACTACTTCAGCATCCTTCCAGTGAATTCTCACACCTCTGTTTTTATTTTTTCCACATTTATTAAATGTCTAACACATATAGGACAATTTGTTCTTAGAGCTTAAGTTCTAATAGGCTATAAACAAATAAATCAAAAACTTGAAAATATTAGATAAAGGGCTGTGATGAAAATGAAAAGGGAAAATGGAATGAGAAGTAACAGGAGAACTACAACTTAAGATGTCAGGAGAAGACTCTCTGATGAGAAAATATTTAAGATGAGACCAGAACAATAGCTTACTTATTAATTAAACAGATATTTTGACTATATGCCAGATAATGTTTAATATTATTTACAAAGATTACGTTAGTTTTCCCTGGATTTCTTTCATCAGCAATGGAAATTATTCAGTTTAATACGAATGTTAATGGTTCCCAAATTTAGTTCCAATCAAATTTTCAGTTTTGTCAAATTTCCTGTCAGAAATCTATGAAATACATAATTTCAATAAAAATTCCAAAATATTATTTATTATTATTATTTTTAACCTGAGGGGAGCACAAAGTATCAAAGCAGCCCAAGATATGGAAAAGGATAAGGAATGGGAGAAAACTTGTCATATCAGATAATAAAATATATCATAAATATTATAGTTAAAAATTATTACATGGAAATACTGTAAAAATTAGATAAGCTGATCAACGCAAAAGTACTAATGGGCTAGAAACAGGATCTTAGTATATATAAACGTATACAGTATGATGGCAGTGGCATAAAAAAAGTGGCAATGGGAGAAATTATTAAATACATTAAGCTTGATCATTAGGTAAATGTAGTAGGGAGAATTTACGATGACTCCCAAGATTTGTGGCTCCTGGTGTGGACAAACATTCTTCGAATAATTCAGTCAAAGATGAATCTAGGTGCTGCTATGAAGGGATTTTTGCAGATGTAATTAAGTCCCAAATCAGTAGGCCTTAAAAATAGGGAGATTACTGAGGTGGACCTGACCTAATCAGATAAGCCTTAAAAGGGACTAAGCTCTTTCTGGAAGGAGATTTGAAGTGTGAACAGGATTCCAGAAGAGGGAGATTCTCCTTTGAAGCCTCCAGGAGGCAAAAGTAGCCCCCAGCTGACAACCCGCCAGCAAATGTGAAGCTCCTTTCTACAACCACATGAGCCTGAATTCTGCCAAAAACCTCAGTGAACTTGGAAAATGGATTCTTCGCCAGAGCCTCCAGAAAGAAAGGCAGCTCAGCCAACACATTGATTTCAGCTCTGTGAGATTGTTAGCAGAGAACTCAGTCACACTGTGGTTGGGTGTCTGACCTACAAAGTTATGGGCTTATAAATGAATGTTGTTTTGGGCTGCAAAGTTTGTTGCAATCTGTTATGCTGCCATGAAAAACTAATATATTAATTTAAAAAAACATAGAGAATCACCTCTCTATAATACATGAAAATAAATCCCGTAAGTATTGATGCTTTAATTGCAAGGAATGAAGGCATAAGACTAACCTATTTGATCTTAGAATGTGGAAACATTTTCCTCAATTTTTTATTATGTAACATCAAATACAAAAAAATACATGCAATATGTAAGATTTGATGAATAATCATAAAATGAATACCCTTGAGCCCACCATGAAACTTAAATAGAATATTAGTATTACCCAGTGCTGTAGAAATGATCTGTGTTCCTTAAGGATGCTTTTCTTCTTATTCTGGGCCTCCCGTTCTCTATCCCAACCACGTAAACTGTTGTGAAGTTTATGTTTATCCTTCCCTTGCTTATGTTTGCATTAACAATTAGTACCATTTTTGTATGTATTCTTAGACAATATATTGTTTAATTTTCCTTGTTTGTGAGCTTTATAAAATATCACATTCTATGTAGCCTTGTGTGGCCTGCTTTTTTCCCACTCAAGGTTATGTTTTTAACATTTTATTCCTATTGTTGCCTATGGCTTTCGTTCATTCCTTTTAAAATCCAGTGTGTCAACATATTACATCTAATCATCTGTGATTGTACACTTTGGTTATACCCATTATTTCTGCTATTATAAACTATGCTTCTATGAATATTCTGGTCTACGTTTCCTGGTTTTTCTAGAATATATACCTAAGAGTTAAGTTGCTGGGTTGTGTTCAACTTTAAAGAATAATGTCAAATTTTTTTCTAAAGTAACTACACCAAATTACAATCCCACCAACAGCATTCTTGTGAATATTTATTATTGTTCTATTTTCCCCCTCTGATTATCTACTGGATATATGACGTGCCTTATTGTAGTTTACTTGTCTCTGTTATTAATGGAGTTGAGGACGTTTTCATATATTGAACTGATGTCTTTCCAGTGCAATGGTCGTCCATATCTTCCACATATTTTTCTTTATTTTGAGACAGTCTCGCTCTGTTGCCCAGGCTGGAGTGCAGTGGCACAATCTTGGCTCACTGCAACCTCTGCCTTCTAGGTTCAAGTGATTCTCCTGCCTCTGCCTCTTCAGTAGCTGGGACTACAGGCACGCACCACCATACCCAGCTAATTTTTTTTCATTTTTAGTAGAGACAGGGTTTCACCATATTGGCCAGGCTGGTCTCGAACTCCTGACCTCAAGTGATCTGCTTTGGGAGGCCTGCTTCAGCCTCCCAAAGTGCTGGGATTACAGGTGTGAGCCCACTGCTCCCATCATCTTTTGCACATTTTTCTACTTAGTTATTTGGCTTTTTTGTATTGATTTAGAGATGTTCTCAATATATTCTGGATACTAATCCTTTGTCAGTTATTTGTGTTGCTGTTCTCCTCAATAGTTTCTGGTTTGTATTTTCATTTTATTTATGGTGTCTGTAATAGATAGAACATTTGTGTCCACCACCCCCAAATTTATATGTTGAAGCTCTAACTCCCAATGTGATGGTATTTGGAGGTGGAGCCTTTCATAAATAATTAGGTTTGGATAAAATAATGTGGTGGGGCCCTCATGACGAGATTCATGTCTTTATAAGAAGACATACCAGAGAGCTTTCTCTCTCTCTCCCTCTCTCACATGTGAGAACACAGCAAGAAGACAGTCACCTGCAAGCCAGGAAGAGAGCCCTTCTCTCCAGAACCCAACCACGCTGGCATCCTGATCTTGGATTTCCAGTCTCCAGAACTGTGATGAAATGTCTGTTGTTTAAGCCACCCAGTCAATGGTATGTTGTTACAGCAGTCTGAACAGACCAATACAGTGCCTTTTGATGAAAATAAATTCTTAATCTTAATATAGTGGAATTTATAAGTTTTTTCCTTAATGGCTTTTATCTCATTTAAGAAATTCATTATCCTAAGGTCATACTATATTTTCCAAAATGTTTCTTCCAAAAGTTTTAAAGCTTTATCATCATATATGTGTTTCAAGCACATTAGAATTTGATTTTTATGTATGGCATAAGGTAGGGATTTAATGTTACTTTTATTTTTTCCATGTGGATAGCCAGTTGTCTCAGCATCATTAATTGAAAAGTCTGTTCTTCCAATTATCTGTAGGGTTGTCTCTGCCAGATATCAATATTCCATATATGTATGGGTTAGTTTTTTGGCAGTCTATTTTGCTTCATTGAGCAATTTGTTTATATCTAATGCTCATAAGTCACTATCTTAATTAAAATAATTTCATAATAGGTTTTGATACTTGTAGAGCAATTTCCTGCACTTTTTCTTTTTCTGGGTGTTTTGCTAGTCGTGGCCCTTTATTTAGCCATATGAATTTTAGAATCAGCTTGCTAAATTTCTAGAAAAAAAAATCCATTCAGACTGAGGAAAAACTTTTTGTTATAAAAAATGTCTAATGTACATAAAAATAAAGACAATAGTGTATTGAATATATCAGTATGTCAATCAACTAAATTGAACAGGTATTAACATTTCCAATGTTGCTTCTCTTTTTGTTTGCTTTGCTGAAATATTTTAAAGCAAATCCCAGATGTCCTGATATTTCTCTCTTTATTTCAGGAAGCATTCTTTTAAAAGAGGGGGCATTTTCTTGTATATCCAACAGACCATAGTAGGCCTAACAAGAGTAACAATAATTCCTTTATAAAATCTAATAGAGTTTATATTCAAATTCTCCTAACATTCCCCCTCCTTTTTTTTTTTTTTTTACAGATGATCTATTAATATCTAATACAAATAAGATGTTCACACTATATTCGGTTGTTACATTTCTTAGGTCTCCTTTAATCTAGACGGTTCCTTTACCTTTTAAAAATGTCATTGGCATCTTGCAAAAATCTAGTCACTTGTTCTATAGAATGTCTTGCATTTTGAATATATGTCTAACTGCTTCTTAGGATATCCTTTACCTTATTTCTCTATCTCCAAAATTTCAGATTTAAAGTCCTGCTTTAATTCAAGTTCATGATGAATATAATGACTGGTTGTATCACTTTCAGTGATCCTAACCAAAATCACACAAAGTGAGGAGAAGGCAGTTTCTAAACAGAAAGGATGCAGAGAAGATGGCACAAATGTGCAAGAAAGTTTGTGTCTGAGCTGATGCCACATAGTGGGATGTGCATGTGCAAAGCACAGAATAATCGTGAGAATGTGATCATATAGAGAAATAAGGACATTCTATGAGCCTAAAGCCTAATTGTCACATTTAGAAATGGTTCTAGAAAAGGAGATTGAGGAGAAACGAAGTCAAAGAGGAGCACATGGGCCCCATAGCATAGGGCCATGTATGCCATACTAAGGCATGTGTACACTCTCTCTAGAGGCAAAGGAGAGAGACTAAAATTGTTTAGGGTATAGTGAAATGATCAGATTTATATCTTGGAGGGAGTACTTTGGTGGCTGTGTCATGGACAGAGGATTAAAGAGAACAGCCTGGAAGTCAGGAGACTTGTTAGGATGTTGCAGTGCTCTGAATGAGAAAAATGTAAAGGGCTCAGTAAGGCTAGGGCAGTGTAGCTTCAGAGAAAAGGATGCATTTGTAGGATACTGAGGACTTGGAAACCGTAGAACGTGTTGAATTATGTGAATCAAGGATGACTCCTGGGCTTCTGGCTTAAGCTGTCCGTTCTCTGCCAGTTTCAACTGGAATACGTCTTCCATTCATGATGGTAGGAACTAAATAGAAATCACATGCATCCATCATTGGTCAATTCAGAATTACTACAGGGAAACCTTTTCTCCTGCCGAGTACTAGGGATAGACACTAGCACATCATATCTGAGGTTCAGGAATCTCAGTTTGGGAAGTCATTATCATATGACTATTAGTT
Source organism: Colobus angolensis palliatus (assembly GCF_000951035.1). Lineage (NCBI taxonomy): Eukaryota > Metazoa > Chordata > Mammalia > Primates > Cercopithecidae > Colobus > Colobus angolensis. The sequence goes on along the minus strand of NW_012116088.1, from coordinate 1,765,025 downwards.
AACACCATAGGAATGGATGGCCTAATTCCAGGAAGGGGTGTAGAGTAGATTTTGGAGACAGCCTAACTCAGACCCCAGGAGAACAACAGCATTTGGGCGATGAGTGAAGGAAGGACAGCTGAGTTACTGTGGCCAGACTAGTAGGAGGAACATCAAAAAAGAGTAGTAGTATGGAAGTTAGAGAATGAGAAGCTTTTAAGAAGGAAGGGATATTCGTCTGCTCTGGCTGCCAAAGGAAAACACCACAGACTGGGTGACTTAAGCAAAATAGACATTTATTTTCTCACAATCTAGAGGCTGAAAGTCCAAGATTAGGGTGCAAGCATGGTTAGGTTCTGATGAGGGCTCTCTTCCTGGCTTGCAAATGGCTGCCTTCTCTCTGTGTCCTCACATACAGTCACACTGGGGTTTAGAGTTTTAACATATAAATGTAGTGGGGTCTGGAGTGGATGCAATTTAGTTCATAGCAGAAAAAGTAGCAAATTTTGTCAAATAGAATAAAAAGGTCCAGAAAAAATGAAGACCAAATAGTTGTCCATTTGATTTGTCAACAAAGATGATATCTGGGACATCAGAGAAGGTAGTTTCTTGTAGAATGATGGCATAGAAGACATACTGCTGGAGGTTGATGGGAAAATAGAATTTGTGAATGTAAACACACGAGCATTAATTATTTCTTTAGGAAGCTTGTCTGAGATGGAAAAGAAATATAGAACAAAGATATAGGATATAGGACAATAGCTGAGTCTTGAAGATTAGATAGGATTTAGATTGAAGAGAATAATGGCGTGAAGATGCCAAGATGGAAGAGCATGTCATGGTAACAGGTACAGAGGTGAGAATGTAAATGGTCTTTTATGGTCTAGTGAGTCATTATTGTACTGGAGAAAATTATTTTTGTAAGACAGTGGTCGGGGGCTAGATGTAGAAAGATAGTGTGTTTATTGGCTAGGGCTGCCATAAGAAAGTACCACAAACTGGGTGGCTTACACAGTAGGAATTTCCTTTCTCACAATTTTGGAGGCTAGATGTCTGAGATCAAGGTGTTGGCAGGATTGGTTCCTTCTGTATGTCGCGAGGGAGATCTAGTTCATGCCTCTCTCCTAGTTTCTGCTGGTTTGCTGGCAATCTTTGGCATTTCCTGTAGATGTCATTTCCCTGTGTCTTCCCATGATTTGCCCTCTGTATGTGTCTCTTTTCAAATGGTGCTCCTTTTATAAGGACAGGAGTCATACTGGATTAGGGGCCCACCCTATTCCAGTATGAACTCAAGTAATTATTATCATTATTATTTTTTGAGATAAAGTCTCGCTGTGCCACCCACGCTGAAGTGCAGTGGTACGATCTTGGCTCACTGCAACCTCCGCCTCCCAGGTGCAAGAGATTCTCCTGCCTCAGCCACCTGAGTAGGTGGGACTACAGGTGTGCACCACTGGGTCCATCTCATTTTTGTACTTTTAGTGGAGATGGTTTTTTGTCACATTGGGCAGGCTGGTCTTGAACTCCTGACCTCAAGTGATCCACCTGCCTCGGCCTCCCAAAGTGCTGGGATTACAGGCATGAAACACCACGCTTGGTCATCTTAAATAATTATATCTGCAACAAACCTACTTCCAAACAATGTCACATTCTGAGGTACTAGGGGTTAGGACATCAACATATGAATTTTTGGTTGGGGGAGAGGGAGGAAACAACTCAACCCATAACAGATAGTTTGAGACCACAATGTGGAGGGCATTAAAGGACATTTGAAAGACTTTTACTTGTTCCATGGGAAGATTTGGAAAGTGTTTGAACAGAAGAGTAATATGATTAAAGAGATATTTCAGGAGAATTAATTTGATAGCAGTGCTTTATTAGAGAGTTATAATTGAAAGCTAACTTAAGCTCAAAAGTAATTTTGAGCTTGGGTGCAATAGCTCATGCCTATAGTCCCAGCACTTTGCAAGGCCAAGGTGGGAGGATTGCTTGAACCCAGGGGTTCAAGACCAGCCTGGGCAACACAGTGGGACCCTGTTTCTACAAATAATAATAAAAAATTAGCTGGGCAAGGTGATGTGCACCTGATCCCAGCTACTTAGGAGGCTGAGGTGGATGGATTGCTTGAGCATGGGTGGTTAAGGTTGCAGTGAGCTGTAATCACGCTACTGCAGTCCAGCTTAGGTGGCAAAGCAAGACCCTGTCTAAAGAAAAAGTAATTTTGAGGGGAAGAATATGGGGGAACTCACATCAGGGAAGCCTAGAGAATCAGTCTTAGATTCTCACAAGACCAAGTACACTCCAGGGATCTAGGTAGAGAGATTACAGAACTGCCAAGATATATCACCTTAAATAAATTAGATACAACCATTTGCAGTTTTTGCATTATGTCTGCTCAATATTTGTATTTCAAGAGGAAACGTGTGATAGCTTATTTTAGTCATGGATCTGCTTTTGGAGGTTGGAATTCACCTTGATTAATAGTCTCAGATGCAATGAAGGAG
>NW_012116088.1:1752988-1762492 GCF_000951035.1 Colobus angolensis palliatus | reverse complement strand
GAAAACTGACAAATATCCCTACATCCACCACGGGAGACAGAAGTGTGCGTTCAGGAGCAGATAATCTCTTTCCAAGCTTCTGCATACAGTAGCTAGGTATGTGACCTACTAGTAGTAGGTATGTGACCTAGGGTAGGCCCGCTTGATACTCCCATCTGGAACTTTGGTGCTTGAGGAAGTAATGAGAAGGGGCGGTGGTTGGTCAGAGATTTTTTGTGTGTGTGGCAGAGTTGAGAGTCCAACCAACGCTTAACGATAGTAAGTGTTGGGTGGTGGTGGCATGAGGGCAGCATCCTTAGCAGCCTGGGTCTGTGGTGGGGTGTGCCTGTGTCTTGGCTCCCACTGGTTTCTGCCTGTTTTCTGAGGTTCATTCTCCAGCTCTCCCATTGATCCTAGGAGCTCTCCACATAGCCTTCCAATCAATTCATTTTCTCCTTCAGGTGAGAGTTTGGTTTTTTGTTTGGAAAGTTGGATGATGATGTACAGAGGCTACAGTGAGGTTAACAGTGACTGGCATTTTAGTCATGATGAGTGATAGCAAATAGCATGACAGTCACACTGAAATGTCCACAGTCAGCTGGATAAGCACAAGGAGGGCATGAAAGGACGCAGGAGTGAATGCAGATTTGGTTGTTATCTACCTAGATGTGATTCAGGCAGTTACAACAGTGAATAAGCTTGCTGGGGAGAGACAGTATGATGAGATATAAGAATGCCAAGGACTACTCTTTGGGTTAGCCGACAGTGGGAGAATAGAAGAAAGGAATGAATAACAGCATTCACAAAAGTGAGTGGAAGGATGATATAGTTCAATGACATAGATGTTAAGGAAGGAGAGAAGTTCAAGGATAAGCTAAAGGGTCAAATGTGTTGTGAAATGTTCAAGGAGAATGAGAACTAAGTATACTTGTTTTCAATTTGTCAGTTGAAGCATTTAAAACATTATAAATACTGAAGTAAAATATAACGTGTGTAATATGCCGACTAGTTGGCAGGCCCTGTGATAAGCACTTTATGTATTATTGTATGTGCAATATATAATATTAGTATTACTTAGTGAAATGAAGTAATGTGCCTGTGTTCACAGTAAGTTGCAGATCTGGAATGAAAACGTATTTGTAGGACACCCCATTATAGTTAATGATATGGTTTGACAGTGTCCCCACTCAAAATCTCACCTTGAATTGTAATCTCTGTGATGCCCATAATCTGCGAGTGTCAAGGGAGAGACCAGATGGAGGTAATTGAATGATGGGGGCGGTTTCCCCCATGCTGTTCTCGTGATAGTGAGTTCTCACGAGATCTGATGCTTGTATAAGTGTTTGGTAGCTACTCCTGCGTTCATTCGCTTTCCTGCCGTTTTATGAAGAAGGTGCCTTGCTTCCCCCTTGCCTTTTGCCATGATTGTAAGTTTCCTGAGGCTTCTCCAGCCATGCTTAACTGTGGGTCAATTAAACCTCTTTCCTTTATAAATTACCCCCTCTCAGGCAGTTCTTTTTTTTTTTTTTTTTTTGGGACGGAGTCTTGCTCTGTCGCCCGGGCTGGAGTGCAGCGGCGGGATCTCAGCTCACTGCAAGCTCTGCCTCCCGGGTTCACACCATTCTCCTGCCTCAGTCTCCCAAGTAGCTGGAACTACAGGCGCCCACCACCATGCCCGGCTAATTTTTTTTCATTTTTAGTAGAGACAGGGTTTCACCATATTGGCCAGGCTGGTCTCGAACTCCTGACCTCAAGTGATCTGCTTTGGGAGGCCTGCTTCAGCCTCCCAAAGTGCTGGGATTACAGGTGTGAGCCCACTGCTCCCATCATCTTTTGCACATTTTTCTACTTAGTTATTTGGCTTTTTTGTATTGATTTAGAGATGTTCTCAATATATTCTGGATACTAATCCTTTGTCAGTTATTTGTGTTGCTGTTCTCCTCAATAGTTTCTGGTTTGTATTTTCATTTTATTTATGGTGTCTGTAATAGATAGAACATTTGTGTCCACCACCCCCAAATTTATATGTTGAAGCTCTAACTCCCAATGTGATGGTATTTGGAGGTGGAGCCTTTCATAAATAATTAGGTTTGGATAAAATAATGTGGTGGGGCCCTCATGACGAGATTCATGTCTTTATAAGAAGACATACCAGAGAGCTTTCTCTCTCTCTCCCTCTCTCACATGTGAGAACACAGCAAGAAGACAGTCACCTGCAAGCCAGGAAGAGAGCCCTTCTCTCCAGAACCCAACCACGCTGGCATCCTGATCTTGGATTTCCAGTCTCCAGAACTGTGATGAAATGTCTGTTGTTTAAGCCACCCAGTCAATGGTATGTTGTTACAGCAGTCTGAACAGACCAATACAGTGCCTTTTGATGAAAATAAATTCTTAATCTTAATATAGTGGAATTTATAAGTTTTTTCCTTAATGGCTTTTATCTCATTTAAGAAATTCATTATCCTAAGGTCATACTATATTTTCCAAAATGTTTCTTCCAAAAGTTTTAAAGCTTTATCATCATATATGTGTTTCAAGCACATTAGAATTTGATTTTTATGTATGGCATAAGGTAGGGATTTAATGTTACTTTTATTTTTTCCATGTGGATAGCCAGTTGTCTCAGCATCATTAATTGAAAAGTCTGTTCTTCCAATTATCTGTAGGGTTGTCTCTGCCAGATATCAATATTCCATATATGTATGGGTTAGTTTTTTGGCAGTCTATTTTGCTTCATTGAGCAATTTGTTTATATCTAATGCTCATAAGTCACTATCTTAATTAAAATAATTTCATAATAGGTTTTGATACTTGTAGAGCAATTTCCTGCACTTTTTCTTTTTCTGGGTGTTTTGCTAGTCGTGGCCCTTTATTTAGCCATATGAATTTTAGAATCAGCTTGCTAAATTTCTAGAAAAAAAAATCCATTCAGACTGAGGAAAAACTTTTTGTTATAAAAAATGTCTAATGTACATAAAAATAAAGACAATAGTGTATTGAATATATCAGTATGTCAATCAACTAAATTGAACAGGTATTAACATTTCCAATGTTGCTTCTCTTTTTGTTTGCTTTGCTGAAATATTTTAAAGCAAATCCCAGATGTCCTGATATTTCTCTCTTTATTTCAGGAAGCATTCTTTTAAAAGAGGGGGCATTTTCTTGTATATCCAACAGACCATAGTAGGCCTAACAAGAGTAACAATAATTCCTTTATAAAATCTAATAGAGTTTATATTCAAATTCTCCTAACATTCCCCCTCCTTTTTTTTTTTTTTTTACAGATGATCTATTAATATCTAATACAAATAAGATGTTCACACTATATTCGGTTGTTACATTTCTTAGGTCTCCTTTAATCTAGACGGTTCCTTTACCTTTTAAAAATGTCATTGGCATCTTGCAAAAATCTAGTCACTTGTTCTATAGAATGTCTTGCATTTTGAATATATGTCTAACTGCTTCTTAGGATATCCTTTACCTTATTTCTCTATCTCCAAAATTTCAGATTTAAAGTCCTGCTTTAATTCAAGTTCATGATGAATATAATGACTGGTTGTATCACTTTCAGTGATCCTAACCAAAATCACACAAAGTGAGGAGAAGGCAGTTTCTAAACAGAAAGGATGCAGAGAAGATGGCACAAATGTGCAAGAAAGTTTGTGTCTGAGCTGATGCCACATAGTGGGATGTGCATGTGCAAAGCACAGAATAATCGTGAGAATGTGATCATATAGAGAAATAAGGACATTCTATGAGCCTAAAGCCTAATTGTCACATTTAGAAATGGTTCTAGAAAAGGAGATTGAGGAGAAACGAAGTCAAAGAGGAGCACATGGGCCCCATAGCATAGGGCCATGTATGCCATACTAAGGCATGTGTACACTCTCTCTAGAGGCAAAGGAGAGAGACTAAAATTGTTTAGGGTATAGTGAAATGATCAGATTTATATCTTGGAGGGAGTACTTTGGTGGCTGTGTCATGGACAGAGGATTAAAGAGAACAGCCTGGAAGTCAGGAGACTTGTTAGGATGTTGCAGTGCTCTGAATGAGAAAAATGTAAAGGGCTCAGTAAGGCTAGGGCAGTGTAGCTTCAGAGAAAAGGATGCATTTGTAGGATACTGAGGACTTGGAAACCGTAGAACGTGTTGAATTATGTGAATCAAGGATGACTCCTGGGCTTCTGGCTTAAGCTGTCCGTTCTCTGCCAGTTTCAACTGGAATACGTCTTCCATTCATGATGGTAGGAACTAAATAGAAATCACATGCATCCATCATTGGTCAATTCAGAATTACTACAGGGAAACCTTTTCTCCTGCCGAGTACTAGGGATAGACACTAGCACATCATATCTGAGGTTCAGGAATCTCAGTTTGGGAAGTCATTATCATATGACTATTAGTTAACACCATAGGAATGGATGGCCTAATTCCAGGAAGGGGTGTAGAGTAGATTTTGGAGACAGCCTAACTCAGACCCCAGGAGAACAACAGCATTTGGGCGATGAGTGAAGGAAGGACAGCTGAGTTACTGTGGCCAGACTAGTAGGAGGAACATCAAAAAAGAGTAGTAGTATGGAAGTTAGAGAATGAGAAGCTTTTAAGAAGGAAGGGATATTCGTCTGCTCTGGCTGCCAAAGGAAAACACCACAGACTGGGTGACTTAAGCAAAATAGACATTTATTTTCTCACAATCTAGAGGCTGAAAGTCCAAGATTAGGGTGCAAGCATGGTTAGGTTCTGATGAGGGCTCTCTTCCTGGCTTGCAAATGGCTGCCTTCTCTCTGTGTCCTCACATACAGTCACACTGGGGTTTAGAGTTTTAACATATAAATGTAGTGGGGTCTGGAGTGGATGCAATTTAGTTCATAGCAGAAAAAGTAGCAAATTTTGTCAAATAGAATAAAAAGGTCCAGAAAAAATGAAGACCAAATAGTTGTCCATTTGATTTGTCAACAAAGATGATATCTGGGACATCAGAGAAGGTAGTTTCTTGTAGAATGATGGCATAGAAGACATACTGCTGGAGGTTGATGGGAAAATAGAATTTGTGAATGTAAACACACGAGCATTAATTATTTCTTTAGGAAGCTTGTCTGAGATGGAAAAGAAATATAGAACAAAGATATAGGATATAGGACAATAGCTGAGTCTTGAAGATTAGATAGGATTTAGATTGAAGAGAATAATGGCGTGAAGATGCCAAGATGGAAGAGCATGTCATGGTAACAGGTACAGAGGTGAGAATGTAAATGGTCTTTTATGGTCTAGTGAGTCATTATTGTACTGGAGAAAATTATTTTTGTAAGACAGTGGTCGGGGGCTAGATGTAGAAAGATAGTGTGTTTATTGGCTAGGGCTGCCATAAGAAAGTACCACAAACTGGGTGGCTTACACAGTAGGAATTTCCTTTCTCACAATTTTGGAGGCTAGATGTCTGAGATCAAGGTGTTGGCAGGATTGGTTCCTTCTGTATGTCGCGAGGGAGATCTAGTTCATGCCTCTCTCCTAGTTTCTGCTGGTTTGCTGGCAATCTTTGGCATTTCCTGTAGATGTCATTTCCCTGTGTCTTCCCATGATTTGCCCTCTGTATGTGTCTCTTTTCAAATGGTGCTCCTTTTATAAGGACAGGAGTCATACTGGATTAGGGGCCCACCCTATTCCAGTATGAACTCAAGTAATTATTATCATTATTATTTTTTGAGATAAAGTCTCGCTGTGCCACCCACGCTGAAGTGCAGTGGTACGATCTTGGCTCACTGCAACCTCCGCCTCCCAGGTGCAAGAGATTCTCCTGCCTCAGCCACCTGAGTAGGTGGGACTACAGGTGTGCACCACTGGGTCCATCTCATTTTTGTACTTTTAGTGGAGATGGTTTTTTGTCACATTGGGCAGGCTGGTCTTGAACTCCTGACCTCAAGTGATCCACCTGCCTCGGCCTCCCAAAGTGCTGGGATTACAGGCATGAAACACCACGCTTGGTCATCTTAAATAATTATATCTGCAACAAACCTACTTCCAAACAATGTCACATTCTGAGGTACTAGGGGTTAGGACATCAACATATGAATTTTTGGTTGGGGGAGAGGGAGGAAACAACTCAACCCATAACAGATAGTTTGAGACCACAATGTGGAGGGCATTAAAGGACATTTGAAAGACTTTTACTTGTTCCATGGGAAGATTTGGAAAGTGTTTGAACAGAAGAGTAATATGATTAAAGAGATATTTCAGGAGAATTAATTTGATAGCAGTGCTTTATTAGAGAGTTATAATTGAAAGCTAACTTAAGCTCAAAAGTAATTTTGAGCTTGGGTGCAATAGCTCATGCCTATAGTCCCAGCACTTTGCAAGGCCAAGGTGGGAGGATTGCTTGAACCCAGGGGTTCAAGACCAGCCTGGGCAACACAGTGGGACCCTGTTTCTACAAATAATAATAAAAAATTAGCTGGGCAAGGTGATGTGCACCTGATCCCAGCTACTTAGGAGGCTGAGGTGGATGGATTGCTTGAGCATGGGTGGTTAAGGTTGCAGTGAGCTGTAATCACGCTACTGCAGTCCAGCTTAGGTGGCAAAGCAAGACCCTGTCTAAAGAAAAAGTAATTTTGAGGGGAAGAATATGGGGGAACTCACATCAGGGAAGCCTAGAGAATCAGTCTTAGATTCTCACAAGACCAAGTACACTCCAGGGATCTAGGTAGAGAGATTACAGAACTGCCAAGATATATCACCTTAAATAAATTAGATACAACCATTTGCAGTTTTTGCATTATGTCTGCTCAATATTTGTATTTCAAGAGGAAACGTGTGATAGCTTATTTTAGTCATGGATCTGCTTTTGGAGGTTGGAATTCACCTTGATTAATAGTCTCAGATGCAATGAAGGAGCGCTAATTATCTAAAAAAAATGGGGGTACTATTACTAAATGAGAAAGTGTCCACAACAAATGTTTAGGAGAGAAGCTAAAGATGGAGCCAGTGAAAAGATTTCAGAAGTGCCCTATGGGGAGATGAAAAATTGGACTAGAGTGAACAAGATACCATGAGGAAAGTTTTGATAATACTCCAAAACCAATTGATAATGATGAGGGTATCCACATGAGTGATTTGAGGATAATGACAAAAACAATGTGGTTAGGAGGGAAAGCTAGTTTAACAGGAAGGTGCAGAAACATTCGCTGGTTTTGGCTGCCCACGACACAAATACTCAATTCCTATTGTATTTATTAATTTTATGTGTCAGCTAGACTGGGTCACAGGGTGCCCAAGTGATTGGCTGAACATTATTTCTGGATGTGTCATCAAGACTGTTTCTGGATGAGATTAACATTTGAACTGGGGGACTGAGTAAAGCAGATTGCCACCCACCCCACACTGTGTTTGGGCATTATCCGATTTGTTGAGGGCCTGATTAGAACAAAAAGGTAGAGGAAGGGAGGATTCGCTCTCTCTGTCTCTGTGCCTGACTGGCTGAGCTGAGACATCTGTCTTTTCCGGCCCTCAGGGTAGGACTTGCACCATCCGTGCTCCTGCTTCTCAGGCCCTTGGTTTCAGATTGGAACTACGCCGCCGGCTTTCCTGGATCTCCAGCTTGTAGACTGCAGATTATAGGACTTTCTATTTTCCATATATATGTGTGTGTGTGTATATATATATCCATCTCCATAGAATATATATATATATTGTATTTTGCTTTTTTGTGGAAAACTGACAAATATCCCTACATCCACCACGGGAGACAGAAGTGTGCGTTCAGGAGCAGATAATCTCTTTCCAAGCTTCTGCATACAGTAGCTAGGTATGTGACCTACTAGTAGTAGGTATGTGACCTAGGGTAGGCCCGCTTGATACTCCCATCTGGAACTTTGGTGCTTGAGGAAGTAATGAGAAGGGGCGGTGGTTGGTCAGAGATTTTTTGTGTGTGTGGCAGAGTTGAGAGTCCAACCAACGCTTAACGATAGTAAGTGTTGGGTGGTGGTGGCATGAGGGCAGCATCCTTAGCAGCCTGGGTCTGTGGTGGGGTGTGCCTGTGTCTTGGCTCCCACTGGTTTCTGCCTGTTTTCTGAGGTTCATTCTCCAGCTCTCCCATTGATCCTAGGAGCTCTCCACATAGCCTTCCAATCAATTCATTTTCTCCTTCAGGTGAGAGTTTGGTTTTTTGTTTGGAAAGTTGGATGATGATGTACAGAGGCTACAGTGAGGTTAACAGTGACTGGCATTTTAGTCATGATGAGTGATAGCAAATAGCATGACAGTCACACTGAAATGTCCACAGTCAGCTGGATAAGCACAAGGAGGGCATGAAAGGACGCAGGAGTGAATGCAGATTTGGTTGTTATCTACCTAGATGTGATTCAGGCAGTTACAACAGTGAATAAGCTTGCTGGGGAGAGACAGTATGATGAGATATAAGAATGCCAAGGACTACTCTTTGGGTTAGCCGACAGTGGGAGAATAGAAGAAAGGAATGAATAACAGCATTCACAAAAGTGAGTGGAAGGATGATATAGTTCAATGACATAGATGTTAAGGAAGGAGAGAAGTTCAAGGATAAGCTAAAGGGTCAAATGTGTTGTGAAATGTTCAAGGAGAATGAGAACTAAGTATACTTGTTTTCAATTTGTCAGTTGAAGCATTTAAAACATTATAAATACTGAAGTAAAATATAACGTGTGTAATATGCCGACTAGTTGGCAGGCCCTGTGATAAGCACTTTATGTATTATTGTATGTGCAATATATAATATTAGTATTACTTAGTGAAATGAAGTAATGTGCCTGTGTTCACAGTAAGTTGCAGATCTGGAATGAAAACGTATTTGTAGGACACCCCATTATAGTTAATGATATGGTTTGACAGTGTCCCCACTCAAAATCTCACCTTGAATTGTAATCTCTGTGATGCCCATAATCTGCGAGTGTCAAGGGAGAGACCAGATGGAGGTAATTGAATGATGGGGGCGGTTTCCCCCATGCTGTTCTCGTGATAGTGAGTTCTCACGAGATCTGATGCTTGTATAAGTGTTTGGTAGCTACTCCTGCGTTCATTCGCTTTCCTGCCGTTTTATGAAGAAGGTGCCTTGCTTCCCCCTTGCCTTTTGCCATGATTGTAAGTTTCCTGAGGCTTCTCCAGCCATGCTTAACTGTGGGTCAATTAAACCTCTTTCCTTTATAAATTACCCCCTCTCAGGCAGTTCTTTTTTTTTTTTTTTTTTTGGGACGGAGTCTTGCTCTGTCGCCCGGGCTGGAGTGCAGCGGCGGGATCTCAGCTCACTGCAAGCTCTGCCTCCCGGGTTCACACCATTCTCCTGCCTCAGTCTCCCAAGTAGCTGGAACTACAGGCGCCCACCACCATGCCCGGCTAATTTTTTTTCATTTTTAGTAGAGACAGGGTTTCACCATATTGGCCAGGCTGGTCTCGAACTCCTGACCTCAAGTGATCTGCTTTGGGAGGCCTGCTTCAGCCTCCCAAAGTGCTGGGATTACAGGTGTGAGCCCACTGCTCCCATCATCTTTTGCACATTTTT
>NW_012116088.1:1728363-1752938 GCF_000951035.1 Colobus angolensis palliatus | reverse complement strand
GGCCTCCCAAAGTGCTGGGATTACAGGCTTGAGCCACCGCGCCCGGCCTCTCAGGCAGTTCTTTACAGCAGTGTGAAAATTCAGTTAAAAAGCTTGGCAAGATGGCCATATTTTAAGAGACACCTGAAAGCTGCCTATTTAAGTTCTGTTAAGCCTTTTCATATAACACCTCTAGATAGAATATCTCATTCCCTTTGCTATTGGGTCATTTGTACCTTGTAGTATTTTAGAGTTTCATGCTACTGGGACTTTGCCATTTATAAATGCAGCCAGATATGGCTGAGTTTTAAAAATCAGCTCTGATTGCTTTTTGAATATTTGGATTTGAACAATTCTTAGCATCAGAAAGTTTATCAAACTTTTGTAAAACATAGAAATCTTTTTCTTACAATTTAGTTGTTTTGACTTAAAAAATTTTATACAATGCTTTCAACAGTTTTCCTAAAATTTGTCAAAAAACTGATAAAAATCATGTATGTAATGATTTATTTAGATGTACATATATAATATTTACATACATGCAAAATATATATTTGTGACATCTTTAATATAACCTTAAAATTTTAAACCTATAAAGAGGTAAAACATTCAGAAGTCATCATTTCCCTTGCTTTTTTCCTCTCCGTCTTCCATTGTAGCATGATAACTTGTTCTGGCCCTAATGTTAGACTACCTGGGTTTAACTGTTGGCTGTGCCACTTTTTACGTATCAGTCTATGGGCAAGATACTCAGCCATTCTGAACTTGCATTTCTTCACCTGGAAGTGAAGGTTCTAATGATACCTACTTTACAGGGTTCTTGGGAGGACTGAAAGAGAAATATTGGGTAGAGCCCAGAATAGTGTTCAACTCACACATAGTAACTCCTCATTAAATGTTGAGTGTCTTTATTCCAAATTATCTCAAACCCTATACAGCAGGCAGGGAAACTTTTTTGCTGGACTTGGCATGAAGTTTGTTTAGATCCTTCAAATTTCTGCTGTCATCCCTTCCTCCCACTGGTTTCCTTGTCTTCTTCATGTTTCCACATGTCCCATTTTTTTCATCAAAATATGGCTTAAAAGCATTTTTATGTGGTTAGCCTGACTAACTTCATGAATATGACCAGTTCATTAGCTCAACAGTTTTCTTGATTCTTAAGCCAATTGTGTCTCACAGTTACATCAATTTAAAGTATCTCTATATATCAAACTTTATGTATTTTCAAGTTCTTCTGTCCACTATTATTTTTTGTTGTTACAACATGGTGGTAAGATAGCTGGACTGGATTTGGGAGATTTAAGTTAAAATTCCTGCTCTGATACTAACTAGATGTGTTCCTTTGGGCAAATTTCTTATGCTGTCTGAGTCTTATTTTTAACTTCTGGAAAATAGGGGATTGAGCTAACAATAAAGCTAACATTGAATGGTGTCTGCGTGCTAGGCAATGTGTCAAACGCTTTTCCACCATTTTTTACAATGATCTATGAAATAGGCACCATAATTATGCTCATTTTACAATATGACCACTGAGGCTCAGACTGGCTGAATACTTTGCCTCAGCTTTTTCGTCTAACATTTGAATTTGGACTTTTAGATCTATAATGATCCTAGGAGATAATGAATTTCTTAGAATATAAACTGATACTCCATTTAAAAAAAATAACTCCTATACAAAGCAGAACCAATAGTCTTGATTACCAATCCACTGGAAACCTAAAAGTGTTTAGATCTGCTTTGAGGAATTGAATATAACAAGACTTTAGGTAAATTTAAAAAATAAACTGATAGATGACTAAGATCATTATCAACGTTTTTGAAAAAATGCAACTTTTTAAAACATTTGCTTTCAAAAAGTTTTTAAAAATATAAAACTCAGACTTTTGAATTCAAAATTTTTTGAGAATTCTTAGTTCTTTCTCTGCTTGTAGAACTAGGTCACTGAGTAACATTCAAGATATTTTTTATTCTTAAGCTTTAAGAAATTATGTTGACATTGGGATAAAGAGTTGTATATATATCTCAAAAATCTGGTAAAGATGATAAATTGGTGTTTACACAGTCTGAGGAAAATAGACTATCAGAAAACACGAAGCTAGACTATCTCCTACAATTGAGCTAGTTAATATACCCATAATGTCAGGAAACTGAGCAGCTGTAAGAGGTTTTAAGGTCTCTACTTTCCTAACATCCCTTTCTAATGGGAATTAGATAAGAGTCTAATAACTGGATAAGGGTCTGATTGCTTCCAGGAATACTCAAGATTCCAGAGAATTAAAACAAAATATTTTCTAATCTGTAGAGCAAAGTGGGCTTTCTTTGGCTTGATTTACGGTGGCCATCAACACTTCCTAGAATTTGATCTAGAAAACATTGTTTCTTTGGGCCATTTAAAGATGTTCGTTGAAACAAGTGTTCTTGGTTCAGATATATTTGGGTAAATCTGAGTGAAGCAAAACTGAAAAAAAAAGAAAAAGATTTTAAGTTGTAGTTCTCAGTGTTTAGAATTGAATATGAATTTAGTTTTTGGTTTACAAATATTTGTTAAGTACCTTCCATAAGTCACTAGTAGCCTTTTGGACATAGTAGAAGCATCTTTCCTACTTTTAGGGAAGTAAGGGTGGATGAAAATCTCTTGTCAATCTGCAAGCAAATGGTAAGGTATGCAGAATTTCTCATACTTTTGTTTGCTTGCATTTTGTTTTTTAGCAAAATGTCATCAGTATTACTTATTCATTTCCAGATTTATTGAGATAAAATTAACAAATAAAATTGCATAAATTTAAAGTGTGTGACATGATGTTTTGATTTACATATACACTGTGAAATAATTACCACACTTTTTTTTGATCACAAGAATATTTCTCTTTTTTTCTCTCTCTCAACCATCTTTCCTTCCTTCCTTCTTTTCTTCCTTCCTTCCTTCCTCCCTCCCTCCTTTCCCTCCCTCCCTCCCTCCTTTCCCTCCCTCCCTCCTTTCCTCTCTCCCTTCCTTCCTTCCTTCTTTCCTTCCTTCCTTCCTTCCTTCTTTCCTTCCTTCCTTCCTTCCTTCTTTCCTTCCTTCCTTCCTTCTTTCCTTCCTTCCTTCTTTCCTTGCTTCCTTCCTCATTTCTTCCTTCCCTCATTCTTCCTTTCTTTTCTTTTTCTTTTTTTGGTGGAGCATCTCCAGAGGCTAGCTTTCTGAGGAACATGCATTCGGTAAAGGTAGGACCATACCAATTAATTGATTCCTTGGATATTACCTTTCTCTAGGGAAAACAGTAATTTTTTGTTTTCCCTCTGAAGTCCAGATGTTAGAGAACAAGGCCAGGATGAGCAAGCAATGAGGTGGACCCATCTGACAACTTTACACACCAATGTCTCTAGGATGCACCCACCCATGGTGAGGTAGCACTGGGAACACAGGGGCAAGATGGAAAACACACTGCTTGCAAGTAGTGAAGATTTTCAGTGGTTTCATATCAACAGTGATGCTGATAGACAACACTGACATTTAGAAGTTTTCAAAACATCAATTATCCAACCTGAATTTGAATCCAAGGGATTCTGTGGGAACCACATCTTCTTTTCTGTCTGGGGTAGAGGAGACACTATTAGGAGACTACCTTGTGCTTTAGGGTTAAAGGGCTCCAAGTATCTTTTCTTTGTGGAAAAGACCAACCAGGCAAAGGTTTGAGAGGTGGGAGCAGTGAGAAGAGCATGAACCAGGAATACAAGTTGGAGAAGCCAAGTGTATAGGTTAACTGAAATCTTACATGTAATTGGAGGACCTGCTACCAATAGAACCTTACACACCATTTTGCAAAATGAGTGACTAGTTTATGGTGCTGGGATCACATCAGTAAAGGATAAGACTGGAATGTTAGATAGACTTGGATCTGAAACTAAGCTGCTTCTTTTTCTGTTGAATGCCTGTGGCTTATAATTACTGTGCTTTCAACTCTGTGTGCAGGCTCTGTGAAGGTTGCAAAGATGAAACGAACAGGAACACTGTCTTCAAAGAGCTTATGATTTGAACACAAGATAAGGCATGTACTTTTTCCATGATAAGGTAAAAAATAAATATCAAGAGAGTTATGAAGTTCTATCTAACCCAATTTTTCAATTAATAATTTCATTCTTTTTGAAATTAAGAGGGCTTCTCAGTTTAAAGACTGTCACAGTGAATTTGGTTTATTAAGAAAAAATATTTTGTTACCACGCACATAAAAATTACACACATCTTCACTTTGGATATATTTCTATTCAATAGCAAGTTTTGATTTGTTTGTTAAAATTAGGTATTCAACAATTAATGATATTTCTAATAATAAACAATGTGAATAATTTGTATAGTACTTTCAAAGTTTCATCCAGATTCTGCATCTATTTTCTAATTTGTTCCTCTTAATAATTAGATCTGGTAAGGAATGTACTAGCACTTGTTTTTGACAGATGAGGAAATTGAGGCTTAAGGTCATTGGGCCAAATTTAGCAAATGAAGCACAGTCAGAAATAAAACCAGAGTTTATTGGTTTCAATGCCTGTAATTTTTTTCTTGCAGACTGTAGTTTCCCACATTTTGGGCTTCTGAGTCTTAAAAAGGCTGTGAATTTATTGCAGTAGAATAGTAAATCCATATTAGTTTATATGATAAATTAATAGACTAAATAAATTCATTCTCACCCATGTATTCAGTATTATTTCTCCATGCAGTTAAGATGCTATAATGACATACATAGTGCAATCTCATTTAAGAGTGTAATTAATTCACAGGATTTTTTGTTGTTATTAAGCATTTTCTTCAACTATTATATGGAGTGTCTTTTACTGTTACTATTTTTTAACATGGAGAAGGAATCCTTGCTGCCTCTTCCCCTGGAAGGAAAATCATCAACTGTTCTAAATAAAATGCAAGTCAATCAATTGAAAATAACATTGCAGAGAAATATTTTTTTTATTATTATACTTTAAGTTCTAGGTGTGTTTGTTGCATCACTATTCACAATAGCAAAGACTTGGAACCAACCCAAATGTCCATCAATGATAGACTGGATTAAGAAAATGTGGCACATATACACTATGGAATACTATGCAGCCATAAAAAAGGCTGAGTTCATGTCTTTTTTTTTTTTTTTTTTAACAAAACTTCCAGCTAGGTGCAGTGGCTCCTGCCTGTAATCCCAGCACTTTGGGAGGCTGAGGCAGGTAGATCATTTGAGGCCAGGAGTTCGGGACCATGCCTGGGCAACACAGCAAAACCCTGTCTCTGCTAAAAATACAGAAAAATTTAGCCAGGCGTGGTGGCCCACGCCTGTAAACCCAGCAACTCTAGAGGTTGAGGCATGAGAATTGCTTGAACCCAGGAGGCGGAGGTTCCAGTGAGCTGAGATCGTGCCGCTGCACTCTGGCCTGGGTGAAAGAGCGATATCTTGTCTCAAAAACAAAACAAACCAAAACCAAAACCAAACCTTCCTGCTGGTTACTATTTTGGAAGCCTGTGGTTTCTTTGTAGTTCAAAGTGTTACTTGTAGTTTGCACCCTGAAGCCTGGAATTCTCATATTGACACAGATGAACAGATTTTCCTTTTGACCAAACTGTTTTTGAGACAGGATACAAAAGTTCCTTTATTTTTGCAACTGCTCTTAAAATCTTACAAAATATTATAATACTTAAGGTTAGGTGATCCAGAAAACAAACACAAATATCTTATATTTTACATGAACTAAAAACTAGTTCTGCTGCTGTTGTACGAAATGATAAAATGTTTCCAGTTAACTCCTCAATAAAAATAAACAACTTTTGAATTAAGGTTTAAAAAAATCTGTATTATCTTGGGCTAGAAGAAAACAGTGGCAGACCAGGGAGATGATAACTGCCCAAGAGATGTGTGAAACAGAAAAGACAGCCATATCAGCCCCCTTAGCCCCTTCTTTATCCCCCTCCACACAAATCCCTCATCACTAGAACACTTTTGACTGAAAGAAAATGCTATTAAAAATTATATATTTTTAATTTTTAATTTATATCTGGTATATATTGGTCAGTCTGCCCCTAAAAAACAGGAGTTGGGTTCAGTAAGGTCCATTTTAGAACAGTTAAAGAAGTTTTAGAATTCCTCTTCCACTCTCACAGTTGAGCTTTGACTACCTGTATTAGTAAAATGGTATGCAAATTTAGTTGCTTTCTTGTTCAAAGACAGCAAGAATAAGAAATGCCTTTCAGTGTATGTTAGAGTGATACTTCCATTAACTCTTGTGTTTTAGCTCTTTTTTTTTTTTTTTTTTTTTGAGAGGGAGTCTCGCTGTATCACCCAGGCTGGAGTGCAGTGGCCAGATCTCAGTTCACTGCAAGCTCCGCCTCCCAGGTTTATGCCATTCTCCTGCCTCAGCCTCCCGAGTAGCTGGGACTACAGGCGCCCGCCACCTCGCCCGGCTAGTTTTTTGTACTTTTTAGTAGAGACGGGGTTTCACCGTGTTAGCCAGGATGGTCTCGATCTCCTAACCTCGTGATCCGCCCGTCTCGGCCTCCCAAAGTACTGGGATTACAGGCTTGAGCCCCCGCGCCCTGCTGTGTTTTAGCTCTTTCAAATGTCTCAGCATTATAGATAAGTGGTTGACAGAAGCAAGTCTTGCCAAATACGCAAATGAGAGAAATAATTACAATAAAAGGTTATTTTATATAAAAATGAATGTATTCTATTTCTTAAGGGAAATAAAAAGGAAATTCAATTAAAAAAGATATTTTTATAAGAATTACTACAAATATATATTTTCAAAGTATTTAACATCTTTCCCCAGTTGCTTTTCATGAAGCTCACCATTGCTTGGTACTGTATTTTTTGTTCCATTTATTTAATTTTTTTTCTGTGTTGCTATTTCTTACTGGTTAATAATTGGCAAATTTATAAAAAAAAGTTAAAATGACCTTAAAAAGATAAAATTTATAAAAGAAGAACATTTATTTTAAAAGATGCAAAGCTGACTATTCTGTAGATTAAAAAGCAGAGATTTTTCTCCCTCATGAAGTGAAGGACATACTGAGTGTATTAGTCAGCATTCCCCAAGCAGACAAAACCAATAGGATATATCTATTAATATATTTGTCTGTCTCTATCTCTCATGTCCCTTTATATCTATCTATAGAAAAATATGTTAGGGAAAATTTATTAGGGGAATTGGCTTGTGTGATTATGGAGGCTGAGAAGTTCCAAGACAGCCCTCTGCAAGTTGGATGCTGGAAGCATGGCTCAGTCCAAGTTTGAAGGTCTAAGACCTGCAGGGACCACTGATATAAGTCCTAAAGTCAAAAGGTTGAAGAGCCTGGGTTTCTGATGTACAAGGGCTGGAGAAGAAGAGTATCCTGGCTCAAGAAGAGAGAGGGATCAATTTGCCTTTCCTCTGTTTTCATTCTGTCTGGGCTCCCAGTTATTTGGATCGTGTCTGCCTATATTGAGGGTGGATCTTCTCCACATAGTCCACTCAGACTCACATGCCAGTCTCCTCCAGAAGCAACCTCACAGACACACTCCTTAAAATAATACCAGTTATCTAGCTATTTCTTAATTCAGTCAAGTTAATACCTGAAATTAATCATCACACTGAGATTTCTACAGAAAGTTCCAAAAGCACCCAGGAAAATAAGTCATTATCTTCAAATTTAAGAAATACACAAAGTGAGATTTAATACCCAAAAAATGGCTGACACAATAACATAAATACAGATTCCCCTCTTTTTAAGAATTTAAGAATGCTAGAACTGACAAACTATATTTAGAACATTTTAGATATTGAAAGAAAAGGGAAAGCAGCTGGTAAAGTTTAAAGAATATAGTTAGAACTACATTTTTCAAGCTTTTAGATGTCTTACTTGGTTTTTATTTATGAAAAGTTATATATTATTTAAAACTTTGTACTCTATTTGAGGACAAACAAAATAGTCAATTCTTGTTATTTGTGGTAAAGTTCTGTAAACATTGAGTTAGCAACTACAAAACTATTACTCGCGGGAAATACAGGATTAGGTTCCTGAAAGCCTCTGGTCATATTTTAGTCAATTGATCAATACATAACCTTGTTTTATGTTCATTTCTGTTTAAAAACACCCCATTTAATATACATTGCTAGTTCATTAACATTGAACTCAATGACTGACAGTACTGTAACTCATGTCTGAATGAAGCTTAGCTAACATACATGTCTTCTCTGTGAGGCATATCACAGCCTCCTTGGCATTTAAAATTAATTAAAATTCTGATGCCACTATAAATCTGTCTTTTGTGATGTTAATGCCCCTTCCCTCCCTACTTTGGAAGGTTTTAGGATATTTTCTTTTGCTTGAAATTCTGAAAATTTATAATATGTATTTATACTCCTTATAATATGTATATTAGACTCTGGAATGTTCGTATCTTTTATCAGTTTGGGGAAATTTTCTTCTTTTATTTCTTTGGTTGTTTATTTCTGAAAAATCCTATTAAATATGTTCTAAACTTCTGAATCCAATTGACGTATTTCCTGAAGTTTTGAAAACACATTCCTCTTTGTCCTTTTATACCATGTTCTGGGAGCATAAGTTGACTTACATTTCCAACTAACGTATTTATTTTCAGCCATATTTATTACACTATCCAGTCCATCGTTTAAAAAATTATATACATATTAATTTTGAATTAAGTTTTATATATGGCATGAAGAGTACACCTTCATTCTTTTGTGTGTGGATATCTGGTTGTCCCAGCACCATTTGTTGAAATGACTATTCTTTTCCTATTCAGTAGTCTTGGCACCCTTGTCAAAAATCAGTTGATTATAAATGTAAGGGTTTATTTCTGGACTCTCAATTCTATTTCATTGATCTGTATGTCTTTCAGCACTACACTGTCTTGATTACTGTAGTTTTGTTTGAAGTTTTGATATCAGGAACATCTCCAACTTAGTTCTTCTTTTTTAAGATTGATTTGACTTTTCTAGATTCCTTACATGTTCATATAATTTTTAGAATCAGCTTATCAATTTTTGCAAAAAAAAAAAAAAGGCAGCTGGGACTTTTTTTTTTTTTTTAAGATGGAGTCTCACTCAGTCTATCATCCAGGCTGGAGTGCAGTGGTGTGATCTTGGCTCCTTGTAATCTCCACCTCCCGGGTTCAAGCAATTCTCCTGCCTCAGCCTCCCGAGTAGCTGGGATTACAGGTGTATGCCAACACGCCCAGCTAGTTTTTGTATTTTTAGTAGAGACAGAGTTTCACCATGTTGACCAGGCTGGTCTCAAACTTCTGAACTCAAGAGGCCTCAGCCTCCCAAAGTGCTGGGATTACAGGAGTGAGCCACAGCGCCCAGCCCACAGCTGGGATTTTGATAGGAATTACATAGAATCTGTAGATCCATATGTTAAAAACACTAAGCCTTCCACATCATAAATAAATGGTGAGTGTGCACATCTTTATCTTATATCTAATTTTAGGGAGAAAACAACTAGTCTTTCACGATTAAGTATAATGTTAACTCTGGATATTTTTAAGAGTATATTTATCAGGTTAAGGAAGCTTCTCTCTACTCCTAATTTGTTGAGTGTTTTTACAATGATTGGGTACCAAATCTTATCCAAAGTTTTTTCTGTACTTATTGAGATGACCAGGTGGTTTTTGTCCTCTTTTCCATTAATGTGGTGTTTCATATTAATTTTTCTGCATTAAAACAAACATGCATTGCCATGATAAAATCTGCTTGGTCATAATTGTACTCCTGGCCTCCAACATAACATTTTTTTTTAAAGATACAGGTTCTCACTCTGTCACCCAGGCTGGAGTGCAGTGGTGCACCTCGAATGTCTGGGCTCCAGTGATCCTACCACCTCAAACTCCCAGTTAGTTGGGACTGCAAGCATGAACCACCATGCCCAGTAAATTTTAATTTTAATTTTTCTTGGTGGAGCCAGGGTCTTGCTATGTTGCCAGGGCTGGTCTTGAACTCCTCGCCTCCAGCAATCCTCCTGCCTTGGTCTCTCAAAATATTGGGATTATAAGTGTAAGCCACTACGGCTGGACTTTCTTCTTTTTAACATAGCCCTTTATAGCTATAAATGTCTCTCTAAGCAGTACTTTAGCAGATATGTTACATTTTAATTTTCATTAACCTCAAAGTATTTTCTAATTACATTGTGAGTTCTTTTTTGACCAGCAGATATTTACAGTGTGTTAATTTCCATATATTTGTAAAATTTTCAAATTTTCTTCATCTTGTTTTGATTTTTAGTTTCATTCCATTGTGGTCAGAGAATAGACTCTGTATGATTTTAATTATTTTAAATTTATTGACACCTGCTTTATGGCCTAACATGATTTATTTTGAAGAATATTCTGCATACACTTGAGAATATGTGTTCTGATGTTTTTGATGAAGTGGTATTTAGATGTCTGTTTGGTCTAGTTGGTTTATAGTATTGTTTACGTCAAGTCCTGTATTTTATTCTTGATCTTATGCCTAGTTTTTCAATTTTTGAAAGTGTAGTATTGAGCTATGCAATAATTTTTGTGAATTATTGATTTCTATCTTCAAAACTGTGATCTTTTATTCTCATGTGGATTTAAGGTACTCTTTAGTATCCTTTTATTTCAGCTTAAATAACTTTTTTTCGTATTTTGCTTGGGGCAGTTCTGCTTATGATACATTCTCTCAGTTTTTGTTTATCTAGGAATGTCCCTATTTCTCCTTGGTTTTGGAAGGATAGTCTTAATGGATATGAAATTCTTGGCTGATCTTTTTCTTTCAGCACTTTGAATATATTATTTCATTGCCTTCTGGCCTCCATGGTTTCTGATGAAAAATCAGCTGTTCATCTCACTGAGGTGCCCTTGTGAGTGATGAGTTGCCTGTTTCTTGTTGCTTTTAAGATTCCGCTTTTGGCATTGTCTTTCAACAATTTATTTATGGTGTGTTTAGGTGTGGATCTCTTTACGTTTATCCTACCTAGAGTTTATTGAAATTTTTAAATAAGTAGGTTAATGTTTTTTATTAATTTCAGGAAGTTGTTGGTAATTATTTTTCCCCCTTATCTCTTTCTTCTCCTTCTGCAACTTTCCTTATGTGTATATTGGTGCTCAATGGTGTCCCACTTGATGGTTCTCATTAGGGTTTCTTCCTGTTCCTCACAATGAATAATTGCTCTTGGCCTATTTTCAGGTTCCCTGATTCTTTTCTTCTATCATCTAAAATCTGCTGTTGAACCTCTATAGAGAATCCTCTTTCAGTTATTGTACTTTGCAACCTCAGAGTTTCTGTGTGGTGCCTTTTTCTGTAATTTTAATCTATTTATATTCTCCATTTGGTGAGACATTGTTCTCATGCTTTCCTTTAAATTTTGTGACATGGTTTCCCTTAGTTCTTTGAACGTATTAATGATAGCTGTGTCCATTACAGAGTTAACTCAGTGGGCTTGGGATGTTTAAACCCTGTACATTATAAAGAAAAAATTGGCCCTGGGAGATAACCTCTAATCTCTCAGAATATCCTGCCTGATAAGATTGTCTTTGTATACCTGGGGCCTTGAGTCAACCCAGATAGATTATGGTAGCAATATGCTTCATGTTTAATGCCTGCTTTTGTTTCCCTGGGGCTGTAGGCCATGCTGTATCAGTTTGACCACTGTGAGGAGGTGCTGGAGACTAAGTAGGTAAGATCAGTCACATGGGTGCTTCATGTCTACATGATTAACTCCCAGTGAAAACCTGGAACTCCAAGGCAGGGGTTTGCTTCTCTGGTTGGCAATTCTTAAGGTACACATTGTCATAGGTCATTGCTGGGAGAACTAAGCTCTGACTGTATGACTCCACTTGGAGGGGACAACTGGAAACTTGGGCCTTGCAGCTCTTGGACTCTGCTGTATGTGCTTTTTCCCTTTCCTGACTTTAATCTGTATCCTCTTTTTTTTAATAAACTATGATAATAAGAGAGACAGCTTTCCTGTATTCTGTGAGTCCTTCTAGTGAATCACTGAACCTGAGGGTAGTCTTGAGGACCCTCAATTCACTTTACTTCCTAGGTAAGGTGGATTCAACATCTTTGCCTAGGAAGCCCAAAATTTGGGTTTCCTCTGGGACAATTTCTATTCACTGCCTGTTTGCCCCATGTATGGACCATACTTCCCAGTTTCTTTTCATGTGTCATAATTTTTGGTTGAAAATTGGATATTTTAAACAATATAACATGGCAATTCTGAAAATTGCCTTCCTTCCCCGTAGTATGTTATTGTTTACATTTGTTTTTGTTGCTCTTGCTTTGTATTTATTGAGTGATTTTCTTAAACAAATTCTGTAAGGTCAGTGTTTTTTGCCATGTGTGGCCTATTAAGTCTCTGCTCAGTTAGCTTAGTGGTCAGTTAAGACAGGAATTTCCTTGAACCCTTCAAACCTAGCGGTTCTACTAGCCTTTGCCAAAGGGTTATGCGCATGTTTTGGCACACTTCCAATATTCAGGTAGTTCCATTTTGCTTTTGCCTTCACTTCCTGCTTGCACAGAGAATCAAGTTCCATCAGACCTCAGTTCTTTCCTGGGCATGTGCACAGCCCTGTGCATGTACTTTACCTTCTAGATTCACAGGAATATGTTGGTGCCTTCTCAAAGCCTCCTGTGGACACTCATGACTCAGTATTTAAAATTTTTTTAAGAAAAGTTGTTTAGTCAGCTTCTTGTTTATTTGCTCCTGCTGTTAATACTAACTTGGACAGCTGTGATATTAAATAATTGTCACTGGTTTTTGTTTCAACAAATGCTCTGGGGAAAAGGACACAGCTAACAGCTCCAAGTGAGGTCAAACAAAGACAAATTCTATGAGTGGAGGTTTCTGGGGAGCTGCCATAATAATAATAATGCTCTTCTAATGAAGATTTGCTGGGCGCTCTATGCATGTTCTGCCTCATCCACTGGCTGTAGGCTGTTTTTCACAGGTATTATAGTTGCAAGGTTGTTGGTTTTCAAAGCTGCTATGGAACTAGGGATAGGGAGATGGGAATAGGACAAGTGAAAACATCACAAAGTTCACATTCTTACTGAGCTTTGATTATTTTTCCTTAATAAAAATTCCTTGGCTTGCCTTAAGCCTTTCACTAATTTCCAGAGTTCTGAAATGTTGATTTTCATAATTTTTGCCAGTGTTCTCATTGTTTTTATGTAGGAGCTTACCTTCAAAGGTCCTTATTCTGCTATTCCAGAAATCTTTCTTCTACTCTTCTGTTTTTGTTTTTGCTGTTGTTTATTTTTTTAGCGACTCGTGTCTATTACATCTTTGTGTTGGAAGAAATCCTTTTTGCTTCAGTATGAATGATGATTCGGTTATGAAATTTTGTGATTATGGGTGAAAGGCAAGATGTGTACATAAGTAGGTTACACTGGACTCACGGATATGGGGGCCTGGGTGGAACTAGCAACCCCAGTCACTACCCTAACTCTCTCTCACAAGAGTTTTCATAGGCCAAAGTGGTGAACCTACTGTTTATTATTCACCACAAGAAAGTATGGAGGAAGGGATGACTTGCATAGCTGCCCTGATTGCTGTTCTCCCATTAGCTACCCTGATGAGAGTGGGAGGGCTTCTGCTCCTTGTACTAGTTGTATCTGACCCCAGCACACTACTAGGACTTTCACAGCACCCCTCCTCAGAGCACATTTTGTGTCGCGGTTCCCTCTGTTAATCTGATCCCCTAGCTGTTTTTTTTTTTTTTTTTTTGCCCAGGGTGGAGTGCAGTGGCGCAATCTCGGCTCACTACAAGCTCCGCCTCCCAGGTTCGTGCCATTCTCCTGCCTCAGCCTCCCGAGTAGCTGGGACTACAGGCATGTGCCACCACACTCGGCTAATTTTTTGTGCTTTTAGTAGAGATGGGGTTTCACCGTGTTAGCCAGGATGGTCTCAATCTCCTGACCTCGTGATCCGCCCCCCTTGACCTCCCAAAGTGCTGAGATTACAGGCGTGAGCCACTGCACCCGGATGATCCTTTGCTTTTTATCTTTCAGTGATTCCTCCAAATTTCTGGTCCACTGATGATATGCTTACTTCTGGTCGTTGATATCAAAATGATTTCTTTATCCTTTTCCATTCCTTCTCCCTTTC
Source organism: Colobus angolensis palliatus (assembly GCF_000951035.1). Classification (NCBI taxonomy): domain Eukaryota; kingdom Metazoa; phylum Chordata; class Mammalia; order Primates; family Cercopithecidae; genus Colobus; species Colobus angolensis. Next base: position 1,738,876 of record NW_012116088.1, on the reverse strand, counting down.
GTCGTCGTCGTCTTCTTTTTTTCATTTTCCACCTTCTCTTCCTCTTTCCCTCTTCTTCCTATATATTACTTCTATGATTTCTATAGATTGGGGTGGATAGGAAGGGGAAGTTGGCCTTGTTCACCATCTTAATCCAAGTCTTTGTGTTATGTAGAGTAGTGAAATGTAAGGAACTTCTAAAATGAGGAATGATTAAATTGAAGCACACCTACGTAATGGTACATTGTACAACCATTAAATAGGTATGTTCAAAAAATGCTTAAAACCATGCAAAATTTGGATGATGTAGGAAGTATAAAAAGCAAGATATTTATAATATAATCACAATAATGAACAAAAGAAACCATGATTAAATTCCTGGGAATAAGGACTGGATGGAATATGCCACAATATTAATCAAACATTAGGAGTATAATATTAAAATATGTATCCTATTGCTTGAAGATTAGTTAGTGGCTAAGATTAGTGGTTAAGTCAAGGCCTGTAACTCCTTACAGGCTCTGATCCCTAGGCAATCTGTGGCTTCATTTTGGACTTTGTCCCCCTTGCTCTCTCAGTTACAGACACACTGGCTTCATTTCTTGTTCCTTGGATACATCGAACTTGCTTCTACCTCAGGGACTTTCCCTTACTGTTTCCTATGCACGATTCATCATTTTCTCAGGTATCCTTGTGGCTTAGTCCCTTATTTCATTTGGGCTTCTAATCTAATGTTACTTTATCAGACTATGCTATAAAAAATAGCATCTCTGTCTTCACTATCACTCTGTGTCCCCTTAGATTCTTTTTTCTTCACAACACATTATTATCTCAATCTGTTTACTTTTTCCCCCTTGGTGCATATAAATGTCACAGAAACAGCAACTTTGTTTCATTTTCTATTCTATTTTTAGAACAATGCCTGGCCCCTAGTAGACACTTAATAAATGTTTGTGAAATAAATAATTTTATGAATGAATACCTGACATGAAATAGGCAACCTGTTATTTTAGTCTATCATTTTAATTAAAAAATATATGTGGGCCCTAACTTCCTATTGAAGTCTGGGGAGTTAATATGGTAATAAGTATGGAAATAATAGTGTTTTAAAATGTCGATTTCTAAACTCCATTTTAACAATGCATATTTTATCTAATAACTGCTAACAATGATTGAAGCTCCCATTCTGTTACAAAGTTGGCTTTTTGATTTGTGAGAAAAATTAGATAAGGTAAATGAGTGTGTAATAATTTGTTGAGTACCTACTCTATGGTATTTTTATATATAAACCTAACTAATCTTTGCTACATATATGTGAAACAGATACTATTATCCTCACTTTTTAGATGAGGCAGCTCAGGCTGAAGAAGATAAATTATATGCCCAATGTTACAAAGAACATAACTCATGAAGCCTGGGTTCAAACCTAGGGTCCTCAAACTCTTAAGTCCTGGGTTTTCTCCCTAGATTGATTCATTAGTTAAAAAAATATTTATTGAGCACTATGTGCCAGGTTCTGTTTTATGCACTAGGAATACAGCAGTGAACTAAACAGAAGAAAAAATACTAATGGCTTGTTACATTCTAGAGGAGGAGGCAGGAGAGACAGAAAAACAACAAACTAATAAGGAAAAAAATAGAACATATTAGATAATGATGAGTGCTATCGAGAAAACAAAGCAGGAGGAAGACAGGGTGTTTTGGAAAGGGCATTGGTAGTATTGGTGTAATATTTTAAATAAAATGGTTAAAGATGACGTCAATGAGAAAGTGACATCTGAGATAAGATAACCTGGGGAATGAGCATCCTTAGCAGAGAGCACAGCAGGTGCAAAGGCCCTGAGGCTCATGGGTGCCTGAAGTATTTGAGGACAAGCAAGGAAGCTATTGTGGGTGGAGCTGAATGATCAAGATGGAGAGTGTCAGATCAGTTTTAGGCAGGTAAAGAGAAGGAAATTAGACACAGCTTTGTAGGACATTGCAAGGGCTTTGGCTTTTACTGTGAATGAAACGAGGAGCTATTGGACAGTTTCGAGCAAAGGAGTGAGGTGCTGTGATTTATGCTTTAAAATGATTCATGTGATTTATGTTTACTGAACAGGCTTGTCTCAAAAGAGCAACTGTTTGTTTAGGATTCATCTTACATTTGAGATGCCTGATATCTTGAGGAGAAATACTGAGCAGGCAATAGGATACAGAATCTGGAATCGAGAGGAGGGGTCTGGGCTGGAGATATAAATTTGGGAAAGCACATAGATAGTGTTTAAGGTAATAAGTTTGGATGAAATCGCTTAAGGAGTGAGTGAAGATGGGGAAGAGGTCCAAAGATTGAGACCTGGGGTTCCAACATTAAGAAGAACCAGCAAAGGAGGCTGAGAAGGATCACTCTGCAAAGCAGGAAGACAACCAGAAGAATGGGGTGTCCCAGAAGCCAAGAGAAACAAGTACTGGAAGGATGAGGGAATGGTCAGTTGTGTGAAATGGTGCAGAACTGGCATGTGTGAAGGAGAGAGAAGAGAGAAGTATTAGGGGGATATATTCCTTTGTTTTAGCTAAGAAGGTTTTCTTTCCTCCCAAAGTCTCTGTAAGTTCAGCCATGTGGTGATGTAAGGTGATGGGCTGGGTTGGGTGCTACGGTTGACTTGTTTTGGTATGTGTAATCTCCCTCTTCCTACTCTGCCATGATTACTGATGATCCTGGCGAGCAACATTTCCATGGGGATGTGTGCATTTGCTGTGTCTGGCTTGTACATAGTAAATACAAATGCTGCTTTATCAATTTACAGTACAGTTGCTCCATGGCCAAAAGCAAAGTTGGAAGTCTGCCTCTCACTGCCTTCAGGATTAAGGCCAAACTTGGGAGCATGCCATATCGGCCTTCAGAAGATGGCTTTACATCTTACCACCCTCCCACTTCTCCATCTCCCCTACCTCCCTCCACCTCTCTTCCCTGCCACACACTCCTACCCTCCTTTCACCCTGGACTCTAGGGACATTGTGCTTGTGCCTCTTCATAGATGCTATTCCTTAGGTTTTCCGTTCCCAACTCTGCTTTTGTTCTCAGGAAAGTACCTCTGATGTTTTGAAGTCCCAGCTCATGTGAGATTCCACTGTGAAACCTTCCTGATCCCCAGGCTGGAGTACTTACTATTTTCTCTGCTTCACCTTCTTTTATAGTACTTCCACTATAATCTCTAATTACTCAACCCAACATTCATCTGGATGTGGCTGTGAATGTATTTTATAGATGGGATTAACATCTACCGTCAGTTGACGCTCCAAATAATCCAGGTGAACCTGATCCAATAAATTGAAAAGCCTTAAAAACAGAGCCCAGGTTTCCCTGACAAAGAAGAAGCTCCACCCGTGGACTGCAGCATCAGTTTCCGCAGGAGAGTTTCCAGCCTGTGCTTCCTGACATCCTGCCCTACAGATTTCAGACTTGCCTAGCCAAGCCATTGTGTGAAATTGTGTTAGCCATTTCCTTGCAATAAATCTCTCTCTGTCTCTTTCTTTCTCCATACATCACACACACACACACACACACACACACACACACACACACGTGTGTACATATACATATACACACAACTTCTACTGACTCTATTTCTCTGGTGGAACCCTGATTGATACAGAGAACAAATCAAAAAAGTGACTATAAAAGGAGCCAAAAAGAAAGTAGCTGAGTAAAGGGAGAGAAGAATATAGTATCGTAATAGAAAATATGTAGAAGGGTGGAAGATTAGAAACCTCAAAGGAATTGAAGGGTTAATTGTCATCCTTTAAGATTCTGCTTAGATGCTTCCTCATCTACACAATCTTCCTTTCCCTAGGTATTCTTTTTTTTTTTTTTTTTATACTTTAAGTTCAAGGGTACATGTGCATAACGTGCAGGTTTGTTACATATGTATACTTGTGCCATGTTGGTGTGCTGCACCCGTCAACTCGTCAGCACCCATCAATTCGTCATTTATATCAGGTGTAACTCCCAATGCAATCCCTCCCCCCTCCTCCCTCCCCATGATAGGCCCTGGTGTGTGATGTTCCCCTTCCCGAGTCCAAGTGATGTCATTGTTCAGTTCCCATCTATGAGTGAGAATATGTGGTGTTTGGTTTTCTGTTCTTGTGATAGTTTGCTAAGAATGATGGTTTCCAGCTGCATCCATGTTCCTACAAAGGACGCAAACTCATCCTTTTTTATGGCTGCATAATATTCCATGGTGTATATGTGCCACGTATTCTTATTCTCTCCTGCCTCTTGTCAACTATCATAGCACAAGTATTATAATTTCATGTTGATACATTTGTGATTCCTGTTTTGTGAGTTTAAGACCTGAGAGGATATATTCATCTTTTTATCCCTAGCACGTAGCTTAGTGCTTGGCTTATAATAGGGGCAGAATAAACATTGGATAATAAGTGAATGAGAGTTTGCAGCCTTAGGTGTTTACAGATGACCAGCTCAGGCCAGCCCATGGACCAGAGAAGGTTTTCTGAAGGAAGCAGCCTGAGTACCATCAGAGGGAAACTCCAGTCAGCAGTTCTAGCTCTTTCCCTCCATGCATTTATTGGCACCTTTAGGAGCATACTATTTGCTGGGTCTCCTTCCCAGTGTGTTGTGATCCTACCAACATAATTCCAGTGCCCCTAAGAAACGGCACTCAGTGCCTCCTACTTGAGACTGCTTCATGGAAAGATCCACAGGCCACTTTATATACTGTGGCAACTTTCATAAGGGTATCTGAGTTGAAGGGCTTATGGCTATTCCTATGTTCATTAAAGACTTTTCCTGGACTCCTTTTATCCTTCTTTTTGTTGGAACCAGAGTTTGAACCATCTCTGGAGCACATAGATGTGCTGGATGCTTGTCCTCTCTTTGCAAGATGAGATGTAAGAATGCTTTCCTGCAGGAAGGAGAAAGCAGAGGTTCTTTTGGAGGCAGAGGACTCTCTAGGGATGCTCTGAGGCAGTTCACATAGTGACTTCCTCTTGCAGATGGATTTCCCTTTTGACTGCCTGAGAGTGTGTCTTACTTGCTGGGAACCAGCATAGAAAAGGAGATGCAAGACCACTTCTTTCTCCCATAGGAATCTACAGCTTTTGAGCCTATTTTATTGTGTCTGCCTCTTAACTCTTCTTTGTTGGAAGTGAAAGGAAAGAGGAACATCATGATTATTTATTGGACACAGAATTGTTGAAATAACTAAAATTAATAGTAAAGATGAAAATACAGTACAATTGGAGAAATGGTTGATACTAGCATTGGGGTAAGGAATAATACATAATGAGCCTGGGAAGTTTTATAGTGTCAGAAAGTAAGGAAATTCTGAAAAACAAAACAAAACAAAACGAAAAAACCCCATATTGATGTGCTTGTCAACGGGGCACAGGAGCCAATTGAGAGAGCTGCCAATGGCCAAGCTCTCTTCTTTTGAGCAAGAAGAGAAATAAAATAGTATTGGATTATAGCCCAGTGTACAAAATAAATATACACGAGTGCACACTGATACACACACACACACACACACACACACACACACACACACACGCATTATTGAATAAATAAAAATGGTAGAGAAGAGACAAATCTCCCATGAGGAAGAGTTTCAAATAAATCATATGGATTCTCCATCTTAAAGTGGGGGAGCATAATCCTTCATTCCTTAGGGGTGGGCTGGATATAATATGTCCCAAAATGCAGAGACAGTATGGAAAGAGGAAGAAAAGAGTAACTTTATAGTGGATAAACCCGACAAGCACTGCTTCAGCTGGTGATCAAGGTTGATATCAACAGTAATAAGTCATGTTGATAGTATGTACCTTGGCTATGATGTAGTAAAAAATGATCTTTTGCTTCTGTGGTCTTCCTCCAAAAATGCATAACTCCAGCATAATCATAAGAAAAACATCAGACAAATTCTGATACAGGATCATCCTACAATATACCTAACCAGTACTCCTCAAAATTATTAAAGTCATGAAAAATAAGGAAAGTCTGAGAAACTGTCACAACCAAGAAGGGCCTAAAGAGACTTCATGACTAAATGTGATGTGGTATCCTGGATGGAATCCTAGAACACACAAAAAAAGAGGCATTGGATGAAAATTAAGGAAATCTAAATAAACTATGGACATTAGTTAATGATGTGTCGATATTGGTTCATTAATTGTGCCACACTAAAGTAAGATGTTAGTAATAGGAAAAACTGTGTGTCAGGGAGGCTATTTGGGAACACTGTACTATTTGCTCAATTTCTCTATAAATCTAAAACTGTTCTAAAAATCCTATTTTATTTTTTAATTTTATTTTCAATTTTTATGGGTACATAGTAAATGTGTGTATTCATGGGTTACATAAGATATTTTGATACAGGGCATATAATATGTAATAATCACATTAGGGTAAATGGGGTATTCATTACCTCAAACATTTATCCTTTGTGTTGCAAAGATTCCAGTTATATTCTTTTAGTATTTCAAAAAATACAGTTAAATTATTATTGACTATAGAATTTGTAGTATAAATACTAGATCTTATTAATTCTTTTAAACTATTTTTTTTTTTACCCATTAACTGTCCCTACTTTCTCCCTATGCCCTTCACTACCCTTCCCAGCCTCTGGCAACTATCCTTCTACTCCCTATCTCCATGAGTTCAATTGTTTTAATTTTTAGCTCCCACAAATGCATGAGAACATGTGAAGTTTGTTTGTTCTGTGCCTGTAACCTCCAGTGCCATCCATGTTGTTGCAAATGACAGGATCTCATTCTTTTTTCATGGCCACATAGTACTCCATTACATATATGTACCGCATTAAAAAAATTCGTTTGTTGGTGTTCCACATTTTGGCTATTGTGAATAGTGCTGCAGTAAACATGGGAGTGCAGATATCTCCTCGATATCCTAATTTCCTAGCAGTGGGATTGCTACATCATACGGTAGCTCTATTTTTAGGTCTTTGAGGAATCTTCAAACTGTTCTCCCTGGTGGTTGTACTAAATTGCATTCCCACCAACAATGTATTAGGGTTTCCTTTTCTCCACATTCTCACTAGCGTTTGTTATTGCCTGTTTTTTGGATAAAAGCCATTTTAACTGTGGTGAGATTTTAAAAAATCTATTTTAATTGACAAATGAAACCCAATTAAACTAAAGAGCTTCTGCACAGCAAAATAAATGATCAACAGAGTAAACAGACAATCCATAGAATGGGAGAAAACATTTGCAAACTTTGCATCTGACAGAGGTCTAATATCTGGAATCTGCAAGGAACTTAAACCATTTAACAAGCGGCCAACAAACATAGGAAAAAATGCTGAACATCACTAATCACCAGAGAAATGTAAACCAAAATCACAAGGAGATACCATCTCATACCTATCAGTGTACCTGTTATTAAAAAGTCAAAACACAACAGATGCTATCAGGGCTGCGGAGAAAATGCAACACTTATACACTCTTGGTGGGAATGTAAATCAGTATGGCCACTGTGGAAAGCAGTTGGGAGATTTCTCAATGCAGTGAAAACAGAACTACCATTTGATGAAGCAATCCCATTACTGGGTGTATATCCACAAGAAAATAAATTGTTCTACCAAAAAGATACATGTACTTGTATGTTCATTGCAGCAGTATTCAGAATAGTAAAGACATGAAATCAACTTAAATGCCTATTGATGGTGGATGATATAGATAAAATATGGTACATATACACCATGGAATACTACACAGCCATAAAGAGAATGAAATCATGTCCTTTGCAGCAACATGGCTGCAGCTGGAGGCCATTATCCTAAGTGAATTAACACAGGAATAGAAACAAAATACCACATGCTCTCACTTATAAATGGGAGCTAATTTCCTAGCAGTGGGATTGCTAGATCATATGGTAGCTCTATTTTTAGGTTTTTGAGGAATCTCCAAACTGTTCTCCCTGGTGGTTGTACTAAATTACATTCCCACCAACAGTGTATTAGGGTAAGATAGTGTATTAGATAAGAAAAGGTGAAACTCTATACCAATTAAATATGAGTAATAACTCCCCAAACTTCCCTTCTTTCAATTCCTAGTCACTATCATTCTTCTTTATGTTTCTATGAATTGGATTACTCCAGTTACCTTGTATCAGTGGAGTCATACAATATTTGTCGTTTTTTGTGATTGGCATATTTTACTTAGCATAATGTTTGCAAAGTTCTTCTATGTTGTGACAGGTATCAGAATTTTCTCTCTTTTTAAGGTTGAATAAAATTATGTGGTATGTTTATTTACAAAATTAAAAGATCCTATTTTTAAAAACTGAGAAAAAAAGAAAAAAGCATAAGAGCTTGCTATGGTTGTGTAAGTGTGTAGAATTAAGTGCACATACACACACACACACACACAATCAACACCTTATGACAATCTGCTAAAATGTAGGGTAAGATATTGCATGGTAATTATGAGATGTCACTTGCTTCTTACCTCAGATATCTTTCTGGTAAGTCTTTGTCCACTGGAGCTTGATTACTCTTTCTCTCATGGCCATTATTTCTTGGAGGGAAAGGACAGGAAGAGAGAGAAGAGGAGGCGAGGAGATGCTGGGTACTATGTTTATGTGGAACACTTTCCTATCTTCTTCAAATTGACTCACTGGTTAAGCTTGTATTTATTATGGTTAAGATAATATAAAGTAATGGTGAGGGAAAGAGTTAAACAGCTCACAGACAAAACTCTTAGGATCTCCTAGCGCTCACTTTTCAAATTCACAATTGCTTTAGATGAAAAGGAGAGTAGATGGTCTATTGAAAGAGAAGATTATTACAGATGAGGTTTAGTATGCCCTTTTGATATATCCTATTGAGTAGGGTCCAATAATGATTCCAAATCCCCCAAAATGTTACATTGAATTACTGAAAAGGATAAAAGTTTGGCAAAATGGTCAAAAAGGAAAGAAAAACTGCAAGGGGTCCTCCTGGAGCCTTAGGTTTAGAGTCAATTGTACCTGAATCAAGAGTTAAGAGGAACTGGAGTTTTTAAAGAATACACCACAAAACAAGTAAGCAGTTTATATTAACACATATTTTCCAAACCAAAGTCAGCACACATGAACTAACAAGTATGAGGGCGTTTGGGGACAAAGGGGTAGAATACTTTTAACTGAGGCTGCCTTGGGAAATCTGGGTCACAGAGTCAACAGAAAGTGAAGGGGTAATAGGCTATTGATCTTACCTGTCCTGTCTCTTGTTATTGACATGTGTAATTGTCAAACCAATATCCATATTCTCTTCTTCTTCTTTTTTTTGTTTTTAATTGAACTCTTTTTTTATTGATTGGCAATAGGACCAACTTAACAAACAAACAAACAAAAAACCCAAAACATTTCTCAGGCTCCCTTTCAGCTTATGCAGTCATGGGGTTGAACTGCACGAGACAGGTTATGTATAACATTTAGCGCGGTTATGTTCAACATTTAGCATCGTTCCTGGCACACTGTAAATAGTGGTAAATAGTGGTTATTATTGCAAATGAATTTTTAAAATTCAAAGTTTTATATAGTATAAAGGATTATTCTTCTGATTATAACTGTGCCAGTTATTAAAATATTGTCTTTCAGCTCCAAATCCTCTTTTCTACATTTGGCTCTGCAGTGTTAGGGCTGAGACTTTGCAAAACGTATTTCCACTTTGTCAGCTGTTCCTTGTTGCTCTTCCATTAGAGGGCACTAGAGGGAGACTGCCCTTGGAGGAGGAAGAGAGTGCACGCCCCTTCCTGTCTGGTTCTTGTTGGCTTCTAATCAGCTTCCTGTTCATGTGAGCTGCATTCTAGCAGTGCTTTACCCTCCTGGCACTGGCAGTACTTTAAGAACTGAATCCAGTTTGCAGTTTCTCTGACACTTTCAAATATTGTGCTCCACTTCAGAGTCACTGGCACTGCCCACGCCTCATTTTTCAGATGTCTGTGTCTCAGGCCTATGGGGCCTTTTCTCAACTCTTCCCAACAGTACCAGTTGAGCTCCACCCCCTCCTGAGAACTCTCACTTCTGCATAGGGTCACTCTTCCAAGCTTCTATGTTTTCATAATTCCAGCCTCTTCCTGTCAGCCCAAGGGGTGTTAGGTGCTGCCTGAAGAATTTTCAGGAATTTTGCAAGTAGTTAAACCACTGGCAGCAGACCCCTGTTTGGAGCTCTGGCTGGTGTTCTGAGCCTGCATTGTATGCTGATTCTGATGTCCCCAGACACGACATTATATTGGGGTCCTGAGTCTTTTTCCTCAACCATGGTAGGAAGGATTTACATCATAGAAATTAGCAAATGGGGCCGGGCGCGGTGGCTCAAGTCTGTAATCCCAGCACTTTGGGAGGCCGAGATGGGCGGATCACAAGGTCAGGAGATCGAGAACCATCCTGGCTAACCCGGTGAAACCCCGTCTCTACTAAAAATACAAAAAACTAGCCGGGTGAGGTGGCGGGCGCCTGTAGTCCCAGCTACTCGGGAGGCTGAGGCACAAGAATGGCGTAAACCCGGAAGGCGGAGCTTGCAGTGAGCTGAGATCC
>NW_012116088.1:1727502-1728303 GCF_000951035.1 Colobus angolensis palliatus | reverse complement strand
AAAAAAAAAAAAAAAGAAATTAGCAAATGGTGCAAACAAGATTTCCCCAACTAAAGGGCACGTTGTAATCACTTGGGAACCCATCAGTACTTTAGAGTTTTCTTTTTATTCCATCAGTTACTCATTTAACACAGTTAATAAGTTTATATTCATTTCACATAACTATTGCGGTTGTGTGTTCTGGATGGACCTTGAATGATATAAGAACCTTGTAGAGTTGTTAACCATCAACCATGGTTGTACTCCAGGAAAACTGGTATATGTGTGTAATTAGTTTTCTTGACAAATCACTTTTCTTTTGAGACGGGATATCCCTTTGCCATCCAGGCTGGAGTGCAGTGGCGTGAACACAGCTCACTGTAGCCTTGATCTCCCAGGATCAAGTAATCTTCCCACCTCAGCCTCCCAAGTCATAGGGACTACAGGTGCACACCACCATGCCCAGCTAATTTTCTTTTCATATTTTTTGTAGAGATGGGGTTGCTCCATGTTGCCCAGACTGGTCTCAAACTCCTGAGCTCAAGCAATTCACCCACCTTGGGCTCTCAAAGTGCTGGGATTACAGGCATGAGCCACCATGCTGGGCTGACAAATAACTTTTGTAAAGATTGCCTGACACCTAGAATATTAGCGATATTTGATTAATTGTGTTACTAACATTAATTAACATCAGTAACATGAATTGATGCTGGTTGAGTCTCCAGGAGATATATAGAAAGCAATCTTGCATGTTTTAGAATATAGTTTATAATTCTGTCCTCTGTGTGGAAGGGAATGAGATGTAGCTACTAATCACATTTT
>NW_012116088.1:1664221-1722087 GCF_000951035.1 Colobus angolensis palliatus | reverse complement strand
AAACATTGTTTTAAATATGTTAGGGTACTGTGGGTCATAAGGTATCCTATTATAAATCTACTGTAAAGGAAACAAACAACCATTTCCTATTTGGCTCTGGTATAGATTTGGTTTTACAAATCAGGTTTCTAAAAAGCAAGGTATATGTGATATCACTTGATTCCTTAAGATATACAGTCTGGGCCTCTGGATAACTATATGCTTTCAGTTAAGGTTTTTGATCTCCATTTTAACTGCATAATTTTGCTTATTAGACTTGGAGAAACCTTTCGCTGGCTCTCCAAAGCTTTGATCTTGCTCAATATGCCTATGTGAGGCTCCACAAGGTTATATTCTGAAAAGAGATGCCAACATTCTAATATAATCGTCAAAATGACTTGTAAGAAAAAGCAAACTTTTCGTATAAATCCTACATTTAAAGATGCCTTCCTTCCAATAACATTCATTAAGGGACCATCTGTTTGCCTTTGATTATCATCTGGACCACTAATAAGTGAGTTTAATTTGAACAATGTTATTTGCACGCTACTTCTAAATTTAGTGCTTTTCAAAGAAGTCAGCAAGGCTGGCCTCCAGGAAATAGTGACTTTGATGTAACATCTGGTATTCAGGGAGTTTCTGTGTAGTGCCCAACTAGTGGGTGGACCAAAGGGCAAAGGGAAGTCAAGCGACTTGCCCAGAGTCGTGTAATTAGTTAATGACTTAACCTGGCATATCTGTGGTTTCTATCTGTGGCTAAAAGTCCTAGCCTGTGTATTTGTATTCTGTATGTTGTATAGATAATGTATATGCAGGCATAGCACCCCGTTTTCCCCAAATATTCACAAACAGATAAACAAATGCTATTGATCTGTAAGACTAATTATAGATTTATTTATTTGCGTCTTTCTCTATGGCGTTCCCTCCCTGTATTTTGGGAAGGAAATGAATTTCCTTGTATTAACCTTCCCTTCATTAAAAAACGGTTTGAATTAACAGGAAATTGTTGTTGCCTGCACAACTTCTCTGTAAGTGAACTGATCTTTTTCCTTGCAAGAAAAATGGAGGGTTAAATTGAACTAACAACCCACTTGATTTGCAGGAGACTGGAAGGCATCATCAACATTCAACCTTTTTTCCTTCTTAATTGTTTACCCCATTCTCCTTCCCTGGGCTGGAGATCAGAAATGTCAACACCTAAAATGTAGGATTATAAAGAAAGTTCGAGGTTATGATACTTTTATTATAAAAAGCAATTCTTTTTTGTTGCTTTACTGGGTCAATACTTTTATAATCAATGTGTAATTTTAATATCCTTACGCCAATTATAGGATAATATACTCCATCTGATTAGTAATTTTAACTTTAGCAATTTCGCATCTATGATTTAATTTAATCTTCTCAGGTTTTTATTAAAAAATAATTTGCATGTTATGCATATTATATACACTTGGAATTGTTTTCTCATTACCAAAATAACTGTTCCAAATTTTATACAGTCAAGCATATTTTAATATCTTAGAAATAATGAAAATTAAAATTCTAATCTGAAAAATTGAAGTTTAAGTCTCAGCTCTACTGGCTGTGTGACCTTGGGCAAATTATTGGATCTTTGTAACCTTCGAAGTCTTCATATGTGAAATATTTCATAGCATTGAGAGAATGAAATGAAATTCTATGTAAAGCTGTTAGCACAGTGTTCTGAAACCCGTTAAAAGATTGGGAAATAGTTGTTAGTTGTTTTTCCTGTTCTTTTTTTTTCCCCCCTGTAAAGTATATTAGTGTCCTGTGCTGGTCCTTGCCTGACCCTTAGAGGGTTTATGTAAATCACAGACACATTGTGGAATGAGAGGGCTCTTGAAAACCTTAGAAAGCTTAATTAGAAAGTTAAATGGTGTGGTAGAGATGTGGTGTTTAGTTGGGCAAGATCCATTCCCTTTGCTTTGGGTGATGCCACCATGATTTACTTTAAGGTCGTTCCTGTTTTCTCTTTTCTGTCAGTATTGGGACCACTGTCAGAAAGTGACATGGTCTCCCTTGGCCAAGGGATAGGCATGGGACCCAAGCCATTCCAATTGTGGTGCCTCTCCTGGAAATTTGAATCCTGGTGAAATAACACAAAAAGAGGAAAATGATTGAAGCCACTGGGGCCCTGAATTGATTATCCATCAGAAGAGCTATGTAGTACACTGAGTGTCTAAGAGCAGTGACTTAGAGCCAGATAGACTGGGTTTAACTCCTGGTTATATCACAGCTAAAGCAAGTTACTTATGGTTTAAGTGACCATAGCTAGGGCAAATTACTTACCTTCTTTATGCCTCAGTTTTTTTTTTTTTTTAATATCTGTAAAGTGAAATCATTAGTAGTACTGAATTCACAGGGCTGTTGTGAGTATTAAGTAAGTTAATACTATTTAATAGATATTTAGTGAATATCTAAAGGACTTAGAATGTACCTGGTGTATATTAAAGTAGAGTATATATTATAACTGCAACTGCATATACTGGTAGTATTATTACTACTCTGTTCTTGCCTCAAGATGCCCAGACCTACTCTCATTCCTGTTCTTCCCTAATCTTGGTTCTCTATCTTTCCCTTTAATTCACTGCTTGAGGGCAATGAACAAGAAGAGTAGTGATGTTTGAGGGGCCATAAGTGGAAACCATGCAGGGTATGAATTAACAGTAAGGACGTTGGATTTTTTTCTACGTGTAATGAAAACAATGATGTCCTGGAACTGGTTTACACCATTAATGAGACCTGATTGTTAGCTCCTCTTCCCAAGTTTGTGTTCAGTGATTTCAAGCTGGTTGTTAAATACTGACCAGCATACCAATGGATAGGAAGCTCTTGGATAAGGGAAGGAGAGTGGCACAATCTCATTTACCTTTTAGGAGGATCGTCCTGGCTGCTCTGAGGAGAACGGTTTGCAGAAGGTCAAGAGTGGAAGCAGGGAGACCAGCTAGGAATCTACTGGTATAGTCCTGGGAGTGTTGATGCTGGCTCAGGGGTTGAGAGTGGTGGTAGAGTATTAATAATAGTGAAATGTAGGACATATTTTAGAGTCAGAGTGACAGTATATGCTGATGAATTAAATGAAGGGTGTGCATGAGAGAAAGGAATCAAGAATGACTTTATATTTGGGTTCTGAGCAACTGGCTTAATGGAGATGCTGATTATTGAGATGGAGAAGACAGGGAAGTAGCATATTGGGGTTGAAACTTGTATTCAAAAATTGTAGTTTGGATCTCTGTTTCCAGTGTAGAAAAACTGAGGAACAAAAAACAATAATCATTGGAAAGCATGTTGTAGTCAGCTTAGGCTGCTCTAACAAAATACCGTATACTATCTGGCTTAAACAATAGATATTTATTTCTAACAGTCCTCAGGGCTGGGAAGTCCAAGATCTAAGTGCCAGCAGATTCAGTGTCTGGTGAGGTCGCCCACTTCCTGGCTTGCAGACAGCTGCCTTTTCCTTGTGTCCTTACGTGACAGAGAGAGAATTCCAGCTAGGATCTCTTCCTTTTCTTATAAGGACATTAATCCCATCATGGGCACACATCCTCATGACCTTGTTTAAACCTAATTACCCACCAAAGACCTCCACCTCCAAATACCATCACATTGGGTGTGAGAGCTTTAACATTTGAATTTTGGGGAGATACAAACATTCAGTTCATAGTAACAAGTGGCTGTTGTTAAAAAGCTATACAAAGAGGAGGATGGAACTAGGGATTTGTCAGTTGGTAGAAGCAAAGCACTGGTGAGAAGCCAGATTATAGTTGAGAGTGAAGACTAGGAATTAAAACCCTTGAGGTCAAGTATTAGCCTATTAGACAGAGAGTTGGCCACTTCTTTCTTAAAGTCTAAATAGGTTTCCACCTAACATTAAAAATGTACCTATTGCAGGCTTGGCTCGGTGGCTCATGCCTGTAATCCCAGCACTTTGGGAGGTGGAGGCGGGTGGATCACGAGGTTAGGAGATGGAGACCATCCTGGCTAACACCGGGAAACCCCATTTCTACTAAAAAAGTACAAAAACATTAGCTGGGTGTGGTGGAGGGTGCCTGCAGTCCCAGCTACTCAGGAGGCTGAGGCAGGAGAATGGTGTGAACCTGGGAGGCAGAGCTTGCAGTGAGCGGAGATTGCGCCACTGCACTCCAGCCTGGGCGACAGAGTGAGACTCCACTCCCCCACCCCCCAAAAAAGTACCTATTGCATAGAGAGCTTGAACAGACATATGTACAGAGAATAAAAACATTTAATTAATTATTGCTTTTCTAAACTTACACTAGATTGTCTCCAATGCCTAAAGAAATTGCTGATTATAAGGTTTCTGTTTAACAATTCATGATGACTTTTCAGGCCATGCTATTACAGCAGTAAAAGTATAGAATAATGGCTAAGAGCACAGGTGCTGGAGCCCAAATGCCTGGGTTCAAATCCCAGCTCTGTCCATTTCTAGCTGTGTGACCTTCAGAGAATTGATGGAGCAGTTTCTTATCTGAAACTTGCAGGTCTTATGGCAGAGGGAAAATACAGTTGGCTAATAATGCGTTAATGCTTACAGTTTTTTCTCAAAAGTGACAAATAGGACTTTTGCTCGTATTTCATTGGCCAAAGGCAGTTAAATGGTCAAACCTGATGTCAACAGCGTAGGGATATTTGATCACCTCGCAGAGAGGCAGCACAAGTCACAACACCACGCCTGATTTTGATCTCCTTCAGAGAGTGACAACCAATATTTTGAACAATAGCACAGGCTACCTATATTTACATATATATGTGGACCTCATTGTTAGTATTTAATGACATATGATCTTAAAGCTTTGGCTCCATGTTTATTACTGACAGCATCAAGATTCTCTAAAAAAAGTAAAAAATTCTCATTAACACCTAGAAGGAACAGACCAGAGAATTATACTCCTGGCAGCTCATTAGAAGAGAATGGCTGGCTTTCTTATCTTAGAATTTTAGAATGTGTTATAATAGTAAATTTCTTTTGGGGGCCTGAGTTTCTGTGGATTTCATGTCTAGGTTTTTGCTAGCAAATGCTTGGATTTCTTCCCTGGCTGCCCCACAGTCTTGGTGCAGCAACTCTGCTGCTCGTCCCACTCCCTGGGTCTCATCATTTTTCTGCAAAACAGGGTAGACCAGTTGTCATCCACTTGACTCACAGTCATGTTGTGAGGATTAATGAGTTAAAGTTTGCAAAATGTCTTCAGCTCCTGAAAGGTGATAAGTAGAAGGCATAATTATTGGTATTTTCCCATCTTTATTTAGTCTTGAAAGGCCTTTCTGGTCACCTTTGAGATTTTGACATAAGCAGGCTGCAGTGGTGAATTATTTGTTTTACTGCCTTTCTGTTTGACATTTCTCTACCCTCACCCCATCACAGTGACTTTAAAGAAGGAATGTCAGCGTTAACCTTTCCTGTTTCCATCTGTTGAGATTTTGGGCTTGTCTTATTGTTATTTTGTATATTTTATTCTACCATTTATAAGAACATGCTCTCGGATCTATGCTATTAGGTAACTAACATGGAGACATAAAGGGTAAACTATAGTCACATATTTTATTCTATATAGTACCTGGTAAGTTCATAGGGTGGTTCAATGATTAACTAATATTATTCACAAACACAGGCTTCCAGTGAGCTCTCAATCTAAACATCTCATTACTAATTTAAAATAGAGTTCAAAACAAATGTTTATTATTAATATATTCAGTGCATTAACATATAGGCACTTTCCATCTCTGGCTTTGACCAGATAGCATATAGAGAAAGGAGAGATAGAAGAGGAACATTCTATCTAGAAGTCATTTCAGGGATGTCATTTAAGTTAGGGTTATTGTATCCATTGTGATTTTGCCTTTGGGGTACAGAAATAAGCTGCAGTACTTTTCCAGCCAGGCAAATTTGGTTTCTTTTAAGAACATCCAAATAGATAGATTCCATGTTCCTATCTACACTCATTACCACTGCAGGTTCACCTTTCTCCTTTAAATCTTGCTTCTGCAAAGCTGAATTTGGCTTTCCTTTAGCTCTAATGGAGGCAAGTTGGTAAATCCCTATGTACAATGAAGCTCAAGAAGTTACATATAAAATTTGAATAAGGAAGTTGAGGATTCGAGTTTTGGCTCATTTCTTTATTCAATCAATAAACATCTCTAACGTATTTGTTAGATATAGTACTATCTATCACACCACCCAGTACTATCTATCTAGCCTCCAGTGAGTTCTTGATTCACAGCAGTTTATTCAGTATGTAGTGATTGAGTGCAGGTGTAGGAGAACTATGGATTCTTTTTATCAGTCATCTTTCTATGCTGTGTATAAATAATAAATGGACGGGTCATGGGTTAGGCTTTCCTGGGATGGAGTGATTTAATGTGTGTTAATTTCTACCTCCTAAGCAGTTTTTGAGATTAGAATTTAGATGCACAGTTGTAACTGTTTTCTTAGGCAGACTTCTTATGTTCCTTGGCTGTTTAAAAGCTAAAGACTATTAATGACAACGAACAATATTAATCATTACTTGGCTCTGATTAAACAGGCATTCTAAATTGCTCAATGTATTGGTCTATTGATGCTTCCAAAATCCTCTGTGACTCATCTTGGGTGAGTTATCTACCCTCGCTAAATCCTAGTTTCTTTACCCATGCAGTGCAAATGATCTTGGTTACTTTCCAGGATTGCTACAAGTACTAAATGAAACCATGCAGTCTTTGGACGAGTATTTATTGAGTGCTTCCTGTGTGTTAGATGCTGAGCCAGCTCCTAAGTATATGGCCATGAAACAAATCTGGCATTGTCCCCATTGTCGTGGGGATTAAATTCTAGGGAGGGAAATAGATATTAAATAATACTGATCATAATTAAGGTTGTGATCAGTGCTACAAGGTGAAAAACAGTAATATTGACAAAGATTCTTTGCTTGACCAAACTGAGCTTTCTCCTCAGCTTCTCCTAGGGACATCCAAGTACTTCTTTGTAAAATCCAGTTTTAGCAAGAACTCTGTGAAATCAGTTATCTCCATCCTCCATGTCTGATTACCCTTGATAACTAATTGCATTCTTCATCCTCTACCATTCTTCATGTGTTGTCTGACCACCCTGACCTGTCTTCAGCAAGAATCCCATTAAGTCTATTTAGCCAGAATCCCCCTTACAACTGATGTTGCCTGTCAGTAATTTCCTAACCACTGACCCCCACCCTTGCCTATAAATTCCCACTTGCTGTATTTGGAATTGAGTCCAGTCCTATACAGAGGACTCTTTTCTCGTATTGCAATAGTCCAGTTTTTACCACCTTAACTGTGGCCTGGTTCTGTTTTCTTTTTCACTGTGAGGGAGTCTTACAGAGAAACTGAACAAGAACGTGGAGGTGGGGAAGGAAGGTGCCCTTGGGAAGGGGTCCTATAAGCTAAGACTTGAGGGTGAGTAAGAGGGAGAAAAGGGGAGAATCAGGGAGGAGCATTTCAGGCAAAGGAATTAAGCTGAGATGAGATGGAGTTTGGTGCCTTAAGGCTATAGTGAGATTTCAGTGAATAAGAGGGAGAGGGATGCAGATGAGCTCAGGCGGCTGTTCAGGATTTGATCGTGCAGAGCTTTGTAGGCTGTGGAAGAACCTTCAATCTACTCTAAAGGTTATAGAAACTGCTGAAACATGTTAAGTAGATTTGAATTATAGTACCTTTTCATCTGACTGATAGCAGTGTGGAGAAAAACTTAGAAGGAGATCAGAATGGGTACAGCAAAACCAGCTAGTAATTGTCCAGGTAAGAAATGCTGGTGGCTTGGGGCCTGTGACGTCTTCATGAATACAGAGAACAGATGCATTGGATATGGTAGGCAAGGGGAAGGGAGGGGTTAAGAAAGCTGCCCAGGTTTTCTGGGATGACCTACCAAATGGAACATATTAGTGGTGTCTTTATTCAGAAATGGGACACTCCAGGGTTAGACAGAGAATACTTTGGGGTACATAGAGAACACCAAATTCATTTTCAGATATGTTTAAGTTTGGGATGTCTGTGAAACATACAAGTGAAGACAACAAGTACACAGTGAACATATAAAGATCTACAGCTTCGAAAAGAGGCCTGGATGGAAAACAGATTTTGACATAGAAAGGATGGTTATTAACATCATAGAATGAATGAGGTGGCTTGGGGAAAGGACACAGAGTAAGAAAAGTGGACCTAGGACCACACTTAAAGGAATATTAATATTTGAAGGCTAACTAGAGTAGGATTGGCCAAGGAGGCTAGGAAAGAATAGTAAAAAAGGTAAGACGGAAATTAAGAGTGTGTAGTCACAGGACCAAAAAAAGGGAGTTCTGAAGAAAATAGGCAAGGATGGGCCCAAGGGATATTTTTGAAAAGATGGAAATGTTTTATTATTGACTGTGTTGATGATTAAATGGCTCTGTAAATTTACTAAAAAGAATTGAATTTTACACTTAAAAAGGATGAATTTTATGGTAAATAAATTATACCTCAATACACCGTAAAGGAAAAAAAAGAAAAAAGGCGTGGTAATCATGTTGACAGTTGAAGAAGGATTGAGACAAAGACTAAGAGGAATATTTTCTTTTTCCGTCAAAAGAAGGCTTTCACTTATCCGCCACAATCAAGTCGGCTTCATCTTAAGGATGCAAGGCTGGTTCAACATACACAAATCAATAAATGACATTTATCACATAAACAGAAACTAAAGACAAAAACCACATGATTATCTCAATAGATACAGAAAAGACCTTCAATAAAATTCAACATTCCTTCATGTTAAGCACTTTCAATAAACTAGATATTGAAGGAGCATAGCTCAAAATAATAAAATAATAAGAACCATTTATGACAGCTCCATAGCCAATGTCACACTGAATGGACAAAAACTGGAAGCATCCCCCTTGAAAACTGGCACAAGACAAGGATGCCCTCTCTCACCACTCCTATTCAACATAGTATTGGAAGTTCTGGCCAGGGCAATTAGGCAAGAGAAAGAAGCAAACAGTATTCAAATAGGAAGAGAAGATATTAAATTGTCATTGTTTGCAGATGACATAATCCTGTATCTAGAAAACCCCATCGTCTGAGCCTAAAAGCTTCTTAAGCTGACAAACAACTTCAGCAAAATCTCAGGATACAAAATCAATGTGCAAAAATCACAAGCCTTCCTATACACCAACAACAGGCAAGCAGAGAGGGGAACCATGAATGAACTCCCATTCCAAATTGCTACAAAGTGAGTAAAATAACTAGGAATGCAGCTAAGAAGGGAAGTGAAGGACCTCTTCAAGGAGAACTACAAACCACTGCTCAAGGAAATCAGAGAAGACACAAACAAATGGAAAAATATTCCATGCCCATGGATAGGAAGAATCAACATCATGAAAATGACTATACTGCCTGAAGTAATTTACAAATTAAATGCTATTTCCCATTAAATTACCATTGATTCTTCACAGAATTAGAAAATAAAACTATTTTAAAATTCATATGGAACCAAAAAGGAGCCTGAATAGTCAAGACAATGCTAAGCAAAAAGAAAAAAGCTGGAGGCATCACGCTACCTGACTTCAAAGTGTACTACACAGCTACAATAACCAGAACCATCTGATCTTTGACAAACCTGAGAAAAACAAGCAATGGGGAAAGGATTCCCTATTTAATAAATGGTGCTGGGAGAACTGGCTAGCCATATGTAGAAAACTGAAACTGGACCCCTTCCTTACACCTTCTAAGAAAATTAACTCAAAATGGATTAAAGACTTAAATGTAAAACCCCAAAACTATAAAAACCCTAGAAGAAAATCTAGGCAATACCATTCAGGACGTAGGCACAAACAAAGATTTCATGACAAAAATGTCGAAAGCAATTGCAACAAAAGCAAAAATGACAAATGGGATCTAATTAAGCTAAAGAGCTTCTGCACAGCAAAAGAAACTATAGTCAGAGTGAACAGACAGTCTACAGGATGGGAGAAAATTTTTGCAATCTATCTATCTGACAAAGGTCTAATATCCAGAGTTTACAAGGAACTTAAATGAGTTTACAAGAACAAAACAAACAACCCCATTAAAAAGTAGGCAAAGGACATGAACAGACACTTCTTAAAAGAAGACATACGTGCGACCGAGAAACATGAAAAAAAGCTCAACATCACTGATCATTACAGAAATGCAAATTAGAACCACAATGAGATCTCATGCCTATCACAATGGCGGTTATTAAAAGATCAAGAAACAACAGATGCTGGTGGGGCTGTGGAGAAAAAGGAATGCTTTTACATTGTTGGTGGGAATGTAAATTAGTTCAACCATTGTGGAAGACAGTGTGGTGATTCCTCAAAGACTTAGAACCAGAAATACCATTTGACCCAGCAATCCCATTACTGGGTATATACCCAAAGGATTATAAATCATTCTATTATAAAGATACATGCACATGTATATTCGTTGCAGCACTATTTGCAATAGCAAAGACATGGAATCAACCCAGATGCCCATTCATGATGGACTGGATAAAGAAAATGTGGTACATGTACACCATGGAATACTATGCAGCTGCAAAAAGGAATGAGATCATGTTCTTGCAGGGACATGGATGGAGCTGGAAGCCATTATCTTCAGCAAACTAATGCAGGAACAGAAAACCAAACAGCACATGTTTTCACTTATAAGTGAGAGCTGAA
Organism: Colobus angolensis palliatus; assembly: GCF_000951035.1. Lineage (NCBI taxonomy): Eukaryota > Metazoa > Chordata > Mammalia > Primates > Cercopithecidae > Colobus > Colobus angolensis. The sequence goes on along the minus strand of NW_012116088.1, from coordinate 1,711,411 downwards.
CAATGAGAACACATGGACACAGGGAGGGAAACAACACACACTAGGGCCTGGTGGGGGCGGAGGTGAAGGAAGGGAGAACATCAGGAAAAATAGCTAATACATGCTGGGCTTAATACCTAGGTAAGGGTTTGATAGGTGCAGCAAAACATGATGGCACACGTTAACCTATGTAACAAACCTGTACATCTTGCACATGTACCCCAGAACTTAAAAAAAAATCATCCTGAAATTAAAAAAGAAGGGTTTCATTAGAAAGGTAGAAGAGTGTTTGGGAGAAACTGAGAACTGAATGAATGGTGAGGAGTGAAGGTAGTGAGTGTGGACAACTCTTCTTAGATATGAAAGTGCTTTGCAAACTGTAAATCACATTGTATTGTATTGGGATTGGATTTTATTTTTAAATTTAAAAAATAGATTTAGGGGGTCCGAGGGAAGTTTTGTTATGTGGATATATCACATAGTAGTCAAGTCTGGGCTTTTAGGGTAGCCATCACTTGAATAGTGTACATTGTACCCATTAGTAATTTCATATCCCTCACCCACCTCTGACCCTCTCACCCTTCTGAATCTCCATTGTCTATTATTCCACTTCTCTATGTTCATGTGTACAAATTACTTTATTATTATTATTATTATTTTGAGATGGAGTCTCACTCTGTCACCCAGGCTGGAGTGCAGTGGTGAAATCTTGGCTCACTGCAACCTCTGCCTCCCGGATTCAAGCGATTCTCCTGCCTCAGCCTCCCAAGTAGCTGAGATTACAGGCGCATGCCACCATTGTCTAATTTTATTTTTGTAGTTTTAGTAGAGACGGGGTTTCACCGTGTTAGCCAGGATGGTCTCGATCTCCTTACCTCGTGATCTGCCCACTTTGGCCTCCCAAAGTGCTGGGATTACAGGCGTGAACCACTGTGCCTGGCCTCATGTGTACAAATTATTTAGCTCCCACTTATGAGTGAGAACATATGGTGTTTGAGTTTCTGTTTCTGGGTTATCCGAAATTTTATTTTTTGAAGGCATAACAAGTTTTCTGCCTAGAAAAGTGATTTTCAAAGTGGAGTGCACAAGGGAATATTAGAACTTGTAGATATTAATTTAATCTAATAGTAAGAAGACGGTTGGCTTTGCCAACTTTTGATATATGGATTGAGAGTGGTGCTCTCCTTTGGTCCATGAATCTTTTTCGTGAACAATGTGTATGGTGTTGGGAAAATGTAAGGGTTTTGCCAAGTAGAAGGTGGATAGTGATCCTGACCTCGAGAGCTCATTCATCTCCAGCGAAATACAGGATGTTCCAGTTTATGCCTGGGCAAGAAATTTCACAGGTTATATTTCCAGGCTTTAATGAAACAAACCTTCAAAAATTGGACAAGTTTCTTAAAAATATTCCCATAAAGAAACTTCATATTAAAGAGAATTTTAGTAATTTTGCTACAAAGAACAAGAAAACACCTCCTCTCCTTCTAGTACAGGTTCTCTGTCAGTCAGAATAGTGGTTTGATCTGACCAGAAGGGGCCAAAACACTTGAAACAGTTACAGCAATCTGAAATATTAATCTATTGTTATTAGTATTGTTATTAGTAGAGCTACCACACTTTGTCCCATTTGTTTTCTAATGGGTTTATTGTGCTTTTGTGAGCTATATTTTCTAGCTGTAAACAAACAGCTATAAACCCATTAAAACCACATATTGAAATAAACTGAACTCAGTAGCAAACCTTTGAACTGCTATGCTATAAAGTGATAAACCAAGGATTTTTGAAAAACCTAGTTGTAATCAATGTATTGCTCATATCGCAATTAATATTAATTATGTTAAAAGAGCAAACTCATGTAGTAAAAGTCTTAAAATAAATGTATGCTACCCCTACAATACTACTGTTTACTTGTCTGGTCAGTTCAGGGCAAAAACTGTGAAGGTAAGTTTTGATTTTAGTATTCCCTTCCGCACTGGCACCCAGGTTTGATGAGTGCCCTTTCCCTCTGGCCTAAACTCCTTTACCCATGCTCCTCCCCATCCACACCCCACATACACTCCCTCCTGATGGTAATCCTTCTTATCCCATTGAGTGGCTGTGGATGACAACAGCAATTCTCAGTCACCTCTAAAATAAGTCCTTTTCTGTCATGCCCAGGAAAGGGGAAATTGACAGTACCTAGGGAAATCTTTAAAACTCTGCATAGCCACTGACTCCGAATTCCACGTTTAGGAATTGATCATAAGAAAATTCCTATAATAGGCTCAAAGTTTTAACTTTATGGGTATCACCTAATATAGAAAAATTAGAAACTATTTAAATATGTATGTATATAATAATATACAGGCTTAAATTATGGTACTTCTGTCTAATGGGTATTACCCAGCCATGGAAGAAGAATGTTCTTCTATCATGCCGTAGAAGAACATTTAGTGGTGAAACTGTTTGTGATATACAGCATTTAGTGTAGAAAGCAAGATATAAAAATATTTACCTTATTCAATTATTAGAATGAATATGAATGGAATAATGGCTGGAAAGGTATGCATGAGAACACTAAGGATCATGACCCTTTGCATAGAGTATAATGGACGATTTTTAATTTCATCTTTGTGCTTATCTCGATTCCTTACATTTTCTAGAAGAAATGTAACATGTTACTTTGGAATTAGGAAAAATAAGTTATTGAAAAAAATGGCCTTCTTTCCTGTTCTCCCTCCTCCTTCAAAGAAAGAGAAGTTGAGCTGATGAGAAAAATCAGAGCTTCTAGTGAGGTCATTATTGATTGCAAATGGTCAGGATCCCTGGTATTCAGGTTCCTTCACATGTAACCCAGAACCTTTTATCACAACAGAGGGAAGGGCAGTGAGCACAGACCCCCAGCAATAGTTACTGAGCACAGATCAAGGCCAAGCATCGATCCAAGATCTTGGAACATAGCAGTGACCAATTTGATGTTTCTGGCCTAAGGAATTTTTACATTCTAGTGGGCAAAGAGAGTTATAAATAAACAAATAAATATATAATGTGTAAGGTGTAGTAGCATTGATGGAAAAAGAAACAGCAGGTTAAGAAGACAGAATAATTGGTGGTGTGGGGTGCATGCATTTGTGGGCCACATTAGACAGGGAGACAACAAAGAAGGGAACTCTGGTAAGGTTACATTTGAGCAGACACCTGTAAGAAATGAGGGATGGACCTATGCAGTTTTCTGGCCATCCAGGTTGAAGAAATGGTCAGTTCTGAGGCAGAAGAGAGCATGTGAGGTTTGAGGAACAGGAGGGAGGTCTGCAGTACTGGAGAGTGAGCAAGCATTGAGAGTGTCAGAAGGCTCCATCAGACAGGCATTCAGGGGTCAGATCACGAAAAGTCTTGGGAGTCATGGGAAGGGCTTTGGATTTTATTCTGTCATGAGACACTCCTGGAGGGCTTAGAGCAGGAACATGACATGATTTAAGTTCTAAAAGAATCACCCTGACTGCTATGGGAATAATGGACTGTGGAGTTGCAGGGGTTTAACAAGAAGCCCAGTTAGAGTAATAGTGTCATTGTTCAATCAAAACATGACAGTGAATTATCGCAGGATCCATCATTTCTACTTCTAGATATTATATACCCCAAATAATTGAAAGTAGGGACTCAGTTTCTTTATACTTGTACCACAATGGTCATAGCAGCATTATTCACAATAGCCAAAAGGTGAAAACAACCCCCCAGGCGTCCACCAACAGATGACTGGATAAACAAAATGTGGTATAGGCATGTAGTAGAATATTATTGAGCCTTAAAATGGAAGGAAATTCTGGCATATGCTACAATGTGGACGGACCTTTAAAACATATTCTAAGTGAAATAAGTTGGTCACAAAGAGACAAAATATTGTATGATTCAACTGATATGAGACACCTAGAATAGTCAGATTCATAAAGAGAAAGTAGAATAGAGGTTATCAGAAGTTGGAGGGTTGGGATGTGGGAAGGGGTCAGGGAGGGGAGTTACTTTAAATAGGCAAAGAGTTTTTATTTAGGATGATGTATTAGTCTGTTCTCATGCTGCTAATAAAGACGTATCCAAGACTGGGTAATTTATAAAAGAAAGAGGTTTAATTGACTCACAGTTCAGCATAACTGGAGAGGCCTCAGGAAACTTACAATCATGGCAGAAGGGGAAGCAAACACGTTCTTCTTTACATGGTGCCAGCAAGGAGAAGTGCCAAGCAAAAGGGGGTGGGGGAAAGCCCCTTATAAAACCATCAGATCTCATGAGAACTCACTCACTGTCATGAGAACAGCAGCATGGGGGTTACTGCCCCCATGATTCAGTTACCTCCCACCAGGTCCCTCAAATGACGTGGGGGGATTATGGGAACTACAGTTCACGATGAGATTTGGGTGGGGACACAGCCAAACCATATCAGATGATGAAAAAGTTCTGGAAAGTGATAGTGGTGATGGTTGTAGCACTCTGTGAATGTACTTAATTATATACTTAAGAATGGTTAGGATGGTAAAATTTATGTATATTTTGCCACAATTAATGGTTAAGTCATTGGTAAAAAATATAGCAGTGGCTTGAACTAAGAAAAAGAGGAGGAAGTGGTGGGAAGTGTTGAATTTTGGATATATTTTGAAGGTTGAGCCAACGGGATTTTCTGATGGTTTAGATTTGTATGTGGGAGAACAAGAAAGGAATCAGTGATAATACCAGGTTGGTGAGCTTGAGCAACTAGAGGCATGGAGTTGCTGTTTCCCGAGATGGAGGAGACTTTGGGAGCAGACGGTAAGGAAATCAAGGAGGCTTAGTTTCAGACTTGCTAAATTTGAGATGCTTATAAGACCTCCAGATGAAGATGGTGAGTTATCTATATACTAATCACTGGTCTATCCAGCCAGGTCTTTCCTTGGTGAATTCATTTGGAACTTGCCACAAGAAGTTACATTACAGGGTTTATTATTTAAAATACATCAATTATCTAAATTATATCAGATTTTATTTGAGTATATCACATGAAACACATAAACAATCAGATACATACATAAGTGAATGAAACAGAGCAAGTCAGCTTTCCAGGACAATCAAGAAGGAGCTGTGGTGTTCTGGTGTAGAATTTGTGGCTGTGTAATCTGGAGCAAATTGTACTTTTGAAATAAGTACATTTCGTTCATTATCTTTTATTATGAGGTGACCCTAATTCGCTTGATGCTTCAGAAAATGTTTAATCAAGAATCTCAGAGTCACCCTGATCTCTCTTACCTGACAAATTATGGTAATATAGAACTCAAATCTAACCCAAGCTCAAAGTTGTTAAATACTTTTAATTTTCATCTGTGTTTTGTGTTGGAAAATAATTTTAATATTAAAGGACAGCTGTAGACTGCTAATGACTGGAATACAGTTTGACTGTTTTCATAAAGTGCTCTGTGGGATGTCAGAATATTTAATTCAGGATGTTAAAAACATCCCAAAATGTCACAATAATTATATCACAGCAGGCAATTAAAACACTGGAAAATGCCAACTGACTAAGAGTGTTCCTTGTTATTTAGGAAATTATTAAGAACCTGACATATAAAGTAAAAAACACTGGTTATAACTTTCTCTTTCAATAGACAATTTCTTCGTCATCTATAAAACTGACACTTGAGACAGTCAGGGTCATGCTAAAAATGCAGCTTAAGGAGACACCAAGGATGAGGCTTCCACTTGATCTTTAACTTTGTAATGTCTATATTCACACATTGTAAAAAACATTGTTTGGTTTTACATATCATACCATATGTGCTGCAATACCCTCCACACAATGGCTGTGTTAATTATATCTTATGTTGGCAGCCTTAATTAATCTGATTTTACCGTCTTAAATTATGGGCAATGGAATTATTTCCTCATTTTTCAAATTGTACTTTTGTAAATCCTGATGGATTAACGATGTAATGCTGAAGACCAGGGGCAGTGTTTTCATAATCCCTGAGGATTAGACTGTCATTCTCAGTGGGGATGTTAAGAACTGACTATGATGAGCTGCAAGGGAATATATTCAGGCAGAGTGAGGTACAGAAAATCAAGGGTACCGAAGTCGCAAGAGTTTAAATGCAATTACAAGCATGTGGTTATCTCGAGTGTAAGTGAACAATTTGCTCATGCAGTTGTAACATTTGGAAGGACCATGTTTATGGACAAAGAACCTATGAAGCTGCATTTTAAACCTGAAACCGCATTTTGGGGAAGTATGGCCAAGTTTGAAATGGGTCACCTGAGGGCTGAATACTATCTTTAACTAACACATTTAAGAAGGACCTGTTAGGATATATAATTAGCGCCATAGCATTCACAGAGAGCAAGAATTATTACAATCAGCATTTATTTATTTATTTATTTTTTTTGAGGCGGAGTCTCGCTCTGTCACCCGGACTGGAGTGCAGTGGCCGGATCTCAGCTCACTGCAAGCTCCGCCTCCCGGGTTTACGCCATTCTCCTGCCTCAGCCTCCCGAGTAGCTGGGACTACAGGCGCCCACCACCGCGCCCGGCTAGTTTTTGTATTTTTAGTAGAGACGGGGTTTCACCATGTTAGCCAGGATGGTTCTCGATCTCCTGACCTCGTGATCCGCCCGTCTCGGCCTCCCAAAGTGCTGGGATTACAGGCTTGAGCCACCGCGCCCGGCCAGCATTTATTTTTGATTTATGGGAAATATCTTGGAAAACAATTGCCCTGACAGTAAGAAATACATATAATTAAATAAGGTAATGTCATAGAGCTCCTAACATGATGTCCAGCAAAGAGTAGTTATTTAAAACATTTTAGTTCCTACTTTCCTTTGTGAAAACACATATCGCCATAAGGAACTATGGTGTAGAGGGCTAAGCATCAAAAGATGAATAGACTAGGGAGAAGAGGAAGACAATGTCTTAGAATAATATCCAAACACAGTGGCATATTTCAGTATTTATACAATTTGGGGGGCCTTCTTTAAGAAAAATAACACAAAATCATCAGTTCAAAAATCAGGAACGAAAGTATTTAATTAAGAATGAGAAAAGAAAACACAACAATTAACAATTAAAAATTCTGACAAATTTTTAATTTGTCAGATACAAATTTGGAGATACCACAGGTATCTCCAAATCAAGACAAATATTTTAATTTTATTATTTACCTATCTGCCACACCACTAGGATACCTTTTTTTGTCCTTTTTAAACTGCATACTTTTTGATTATGTTTTCGTATGACAATGATTTATAACATTTTCTATGGAAGGTGGGATATAGGTTGATAATTCAATCTTTTTTTTTTAACATGGTAATCAAAATATGATTTTTTGACATGACTGATTTTTTAAAGAAAAATTTCAACTTCACAACTCATTATTTATATGCTGTATAGTTATTTAAGACTGTTGACAAATTTGGACTCTATTAAGCTTCTTCCAAATATGAGTTGTAAGATTTCAGGGCATTTCAGAGTTTTTTGTGCAGTGATGAATCTTCAGTGTTGGCAGAATTAATGACATACATTAAGTAATTTGTCACTGATAACCCCTTTGCGGTGGAATATTAAAAGTTAACTGTCATCTGTGTTGACACAAGAATTTCATGTCAAATCAGCAAGAAATGTAAGCCTTTTCTCAATGTGTTCACATTATTCCCTTTTCTTTCTTAATTAGATTAATGAAATATCTAAGAGTCTATTTATTACTTCTATTCAAAATTTATTCCTTCTTCTTAATCATGTCATTTGGTATGATCTGAAAGCTTCTTGTCACAATTTGCTTTCCAATATCAGAATAAGTTTCCAATATCAGAAATAAGATTTCATTCCCTATCTTTATTGCTTTTATTTCATACTTAATCTGAAATGTATCAGTTATTTAAAAAATAATTTAAAAGTGATAAGAAACGGTAGCCTTCATATGTACCCATATGAGGAGTAATTCCTCACTTGTTTTCTATAAATATTTTTCTAAGTGGCAATAAAACTTGTGTGTTTGAACTTTATCAAACATACATGTCATTTTCACCAAAAAAAAAAAAAAAAAAAGAAAGAAAAGAAAAAGTCTTTCTTACATTGAGATGTCTTGCAATAAATTCACCTACAGGGAAATTTTGGTAAACACCAAGCCCAAACTAAATATGTAGCCAGCTTGACTTCCCTTAGCTAGATCCCAAAGCATGCTCTGGCCACTCCACCACCAGCTGACACTAGAGCAGGTTTGAAGGACGGCAGGTCAGAGTGGAATGGACAGCTGTCTTTACCACTTATATTGAAAGTGTTTTCCTCTTCTAAAATTTTAAAAATATGAGACTATGTGAACACCTTGCTAGGTCCCCTCTCAGGGCCTTGGAAGGATTCCATGGAAGTGGGGCCATGAAACTGAAGCTTCATTAGTTTTAATGTGATTCTGCCTTTGTATAAACTTCTGAATATAGTTGTTATAAATGGCTTCTGCTAACTTCTCTCATCACTTTCTTCGCTTGCTTTCTCTGGCTGAGCCTCACTCAATTTCCTTCAGTTCCTTGACTCTGCTATGCTCTGTCTTACCCTGGGGCATTCACCAGAGCTATCCCTGTCTGGCTAAATATTCATCTTCCGCGTGTCACTTGAGAAGTCCTTTAGCTTTTCATGATGACCCAAGTTTATCTCCTTTATTTACTCTTATGGTATAGTATATTAATACTAGTAATAATAATAACAAATAATTGAGAGTCCCATGGTATGATGTCATAAAAATAAAAATTACAAATTTGTGTTGTATCCAGTGGCTTAGTGTGCATAAGCTCTATCATTTGCATTCATCACTAGAGGTCTGCTTGTGAGAGGAAGGAACTTTGTCTTTCTTCTCTCTATTGTAATTCCACCTTCAGGCACAGTTTCTGGAACATTCAATAAATATTTCTGGAAATGTCAAATGAAAGAGGTAGAGTTTTCGAGGCTGAGAGAATAGTAACAACAAGAGTGGAAGCTTAAAAGGCAGTGTAGTAGTTGGGAGTCTAAGCTCTGGAGTCAGATTTCTGGGGTTCAAATCCCAGCCCATCAGCTGCATGAGCTTGGTCAAGTTGCTTAACATTTCTCAGTTTCCTCACTTGTGAAATGGGGATAACAGTAGTATCTACCTCATATGGGCTCTGAAAATTAAATAAGTGAAAATGTGTGGAGTGTTTAGAAAAATGTCCGATACATAGTAAGCACCCAGTGGATGTTAGTTATGAAAATTTATAGGTTCATCCCAGTCAAAAAGTTTACTTGTTTTAAACAAATCACCTTTCAGCTTTCACATCAAGCCATCATTTACAAGACATGAGGTCAGGTTTGAGCTAGAAGACTTTAGAGATCATCACTCCAATCTCTTCATTTAAAAGAGGAGGAAATTTAGTGGACAGACTATTAAATGGATTTTCCTTTAGTAATCTGGCTTTAGAATTCATCCTAATATATTTGCTCAAGGTTGGGTGTTGCTTGGAAGGCTACTGCTTGTCTCTCCAAAGTTTTTGTCTGAAAGAAAGTCTGGTCCTGGGCAGTGGCAGGACCAGACTCCAGATCCTGCCAGATCAAGTTGGTGGCGATGGCAAGTTTAGAACCAGAGGCTCGGTGATGCATGGCTGGAAGTGACATGAGCGTTGAGGTGGTTGAGCTTCTCCCCTAGAAATGGTGGTCGTGTTTTGCTGTTGGACGAGTTGTCACCTGCCTCAGTGACTCTGTACTGCCCATTAGATTTATCAGTCTGGGTACTAAGGTTCTGGAAGAGCAAAACAGCTTCACAATATACATGTGTCTTGTGATGCAGCCTATACTGTTTTATTCAGATGCCAGAGGCTGATGCAATGGCTGAAAAACTATCAAGCTGATCCTGGATTTTGGCTCCTAGCCTCTAGGTCAAAAAGCCACATGAATGTTGATTGTGGTTTACTTCCACATGCTTTTACTATTAACAGTATATTAATAATAGGTATTAAAATAGTTTAATATTTAATAATATTAAAGCCACATGAATGTCACATATGGTTTACTTCCACATGCTGAGACCCTGTAAACCAGAGGTGGTCAGTGTCTCTGTGGAATTTGAAACAGAGGCAAATGGAATCTGGAACACCGAGTATCTCAGGGTTTAGAGCTCATGTTCTTAGGGAGATAATACAGACACAGAGTTAGAAAGAAGCAGTGCTTTCTGAAATGTTTGGCTTGGGTGGCTGGCTTTAGAATTCATCCTAATGTACTGTAACTATTTGGCATGTCCTGTAAGATGTTGCTCACCCAAATATCAGGAGTCTCAGTTCATATATAATTTGGTTAGGAGGACTGCTAATCATTTCTGCTCAAAGTAAGTAATAGGGCCTTAATTAAAAATGTGGATTTAGTATATCTCTTAACAATAACTTTAAAGGACTCTATTTAGCTCAGTAATTTGAAACAGAAAAGATTGGTTGAGAAATGCGGAATGGACAACAAGGAGTTAACTCTATTTTACTAAACTCATATTTATATACCCAGAATACTGCAAATACTACAAAGATAAATGATGGATGGATGGATGGATAGATAGATAGATAGACTGATTGATCAATTAATAGAACCAGGATAAGGGTCTGGGTCTGGTTTTAAACCATCTTCATAGTGCTAGTTGGTAGACAGTGACTTTATCAGAGAAGGTAATAGTGCCTGTTGTTTTATTTATTTATTTTTAAAATTTATTTATTTTTTTAATTATACTTTAAGTTATAGGGTGCATGTGCACTTGGACATAGGGTGGGGAACATCACATAGTGACTGTTATTTTATTTCAACTCTGTTCATTTAAGTTAAATATATTAAAATATATTTATTGAACACTTACTATGTGATAGAAGCTGCACTGTGTCACTTATTGTGAATGTAAGGATAACTAAGGTGTGGTTCTTGTCTTCAAGCAGTTTACTTTTGAAAGGAGCTGATAGAGGTTCTGTGACCTGAGCCAGATAGGAATTATCTGAGGTTTCCTTTTTAAATTGTTCTTTTTACTTTCATGTTGAATCATATCGTTCACTGGACTAGTTGCTTATCGGTGTCAGAATGTTTCTTGTTTTTTTTTTTTTTTCTCAGTGTAGAGCAAGTTTGGTTGGTTAGAGGCCAACTTTTAACCACCGGTTAGAATTCAACTACTATCTATTTATTGCATTTGCTTATTTCTGTTCCTACTTGCTATTGCACAAATATAAACCATGCAGGAAATGATAAAGTGAGAAGATGCTCCAAATAATGCCTTTTTCCTGTGATTGCTTGTGAACACTTTGTGCTTTGCTGAGGTGGGAAGGTGTGCTATAGTCCACTCTGGTTTGGAGCAGGAAAAGACATATGGTCAAGGCTGGGTGTTGCCTGGAAGACTACTCCCTGTCTCTCCAAAGTTTTTTCTTTCTTTTTTTTTTTTTTTAGGAGTGTTTCCTGTCTCCAATAAGCAGTTAAATTCCGTCTGAAATAGATAACATTTAGAAGTAGGAGATTTTCCCTGTGAAAAAGTGCTATGCTTGTAGGCCTTTCCTGTTTAAAATCTTATGTATTTTGTCTGTGGGTTACACCTAAATAAAATAATATGTTTATTTTGGTGTGTGAAGGCTGACTCATGACTACGAAGACTAAGTGAGTAATTTTGTTTGCTTACAGTCCCAAGTATTTTTGCAAAATTCCCACACTTATACCACAGGGCTGTATGTGGCCGTGTATATCTACATTTAAATTTTATGTTTCATTTTATGTACTTTTTTAACCACATAGAAGAGACCTTTGATTCTTTTTTTTTTTTTTTTGAAACAGAGTCTTGCTCTGCTGCCCAGGCTGGAGCGCAGTGGCACCATCTCGGCTCGCTACAACCTCCGTCTCCTGGGTTCAAGCACTTCTCCTGCCTCTGCCTCCTGTGTGGCTAGCATTACAGGTGTGTGCCACCACACCTGGCTAATTTTTGTATTTTTAGTAGAGACAGAATTTTGCCATGTGGGCCAGGCTGTTCTCAGACCCCTGACCTCAAGTGATCCACTTGCCTCGGCCTCCCAAAGTGTTGGGATTATAGGTGTGAGCCACCTTCCCTGGCCGGCTTTGATTCTTTTCTGATCTTCAGTTCTGCCTGGTCATGTAGCAAAAGTGTGAGAGATGACTACCCAAATGAAGGAAATAGAAACTCAGAGATGACTTGCCTGAGGCAGAAGTAATTGAGCAACAGACACAGGACTAATTAGGTGATTGTCTCACTAGCATCTCTTCCCCCTTCTTTCTTCAATAACCTCCTAGTTTCATTTGGGGAACCATGCCTTCCCCATCTTCTGTCTGTGTGGACTGGATGAGATTCCTTTTAATCACTATATTACCTTCTCTGATAAAGTCATTGTCTACCAACTAGCACTCTGAAGATAGTTTCACTCCTAATTTCAGGAGTGTGTCTTGTCCTGCACATCTAAGACAATCTTATCTGCATTGTCAGGTCCCACTGATGAGTTCAGAATCGGCAAGTGACTAACAAGGACCCATCCAAAGAGATGCTAGGCTTTGGGGAAGAGGTGTAGGAAGTATATCCTTTTGTCTTTTTCTGGGCTTATTTTTGGGAATTGGCAGGCTAAGCTGTTTACCATCACGTGGAGTCTTGGACGAAAGCCAGAAGAGCAGAAGGCAGTGCCAGATAAGAAGAAGAAGAAAAAAATGACCTGCTGGTAACATTTGAGCACCTACCTCCAGCCACACCTCAAAGTCAGCCTTACCTTTGGACTTTTTAAGTTCGGTGAAAAGCCTTTTCCTGCTCAAGCCTGTCTGGGTTGGGTTTTCAGTCCTAACTGGTATAATCACATAGGTGAGTAAGTCACAGTTCCAATTTTCAAGGACCTAAATTTCTCAATCTAGAAAAGTGAAGGTGCTTTCACAGTCCGCTGTAGTTCGAAGCCATGATTCCATCTTGATCCTCTAAGGCTCATCTCAACAACATGGTGAGAGGGAATGAACATTCTTTGGTGCATTAGTCGGGGTTCTCCAGGGGGACAGAACTAATAGGATGGATGTATATATAAAGGGGAGTTTATTAGGAGAATTGACTCACACCATCACAATATGAAGTCCCACAATAGGCCATCTGTAAGCTGAGGAGCAAGGAAGCCAGTCGGAGTCCCAATACCTCAAAAGTAGGGAAGCCAACAGTGCAGGCTCCAGTCTGTGGGCAAAAGTCCAAGGGGCCTGGCAATCCACTGGTGTAAGTCCAAGAGTCCAAAAGCTGAAGAACTCGGAGTCCGATGTTTGAGGGCAGGAGGCATCCAGCATGGGAGAAAGATAAACGCCAGAAGGTTCAGGAAGTTGGCTCCTTCCACCTTCTTCTGCCTGCTTTGTTCTAGCCGTGCTGGCAGCTGATTAGATGGTGCTCACTCAGATTGAGGATGGGTCTGCCTCTCCCAGTCCACTGACTCAAATGTTAATCTTTGACAACACCCTCACAGGCATACCCCAAAACAAAACTTTGCATCCTTCAATCCGATCAAGTTAATATTCAATACTAATCATCACAAGTCCGCTCCTTGTCAACTGGAACCTATACACATCTCCTGAAATAATACATAATTTCCAAATAAAGACAATAATAAGGTCATAATTATGCCTAATATAATACAGCTATCCCTTGGACAACTGGAAGTGCACTAATCCTTAACCTAAATGTTGCTACATAAAGTTAACAACACTTAAAATGCTGATATGAAGTCAATAAATCTTATGGCACGTGATAAAAGAAAAAGAAAGGAAATAAAATGAAGATATTGTCTTAGTACAAGTGTATACATGCAGAAACATATTCTTAACAAAATAAGGAGGAAATATTCATGACAATTACAGTCCTCATTTCTGTAGCTGGTCACTTTATTGTAGCTGGTGTTGATAACTACCTTTCTACTACTCATTCCATATTCCCTTTGCCGTCTGCAAGCACCTCAGTGGGTTATGGTTTTTTTTCCTGGTGGAGTGACCCAAACCTTCATTCCTGAAGGGTCTGGGTCATTTGTAGCCCTGTCTGGATTGGGTTGTTGTAGTTTCTCATTGATCTTAATCACAGGGCATGGTAATACTAAGAGATGCCCTAATGGATCTCCTGTTTTCTGTGCATACTCTTCCTTACCTCCATTGTGGAATAGTAGACTGATTTTGTCTTGATAGTCCAGGTCACTCACCCTAGCCCACACTGTAACTTGCTTCTTAGCCTGTTGATTTAGACATAGGAGGAGCACAAAGTGGCCAGGTAGCAATCTTAACTTCCAGTTTAATGGAATCATTGTTGTGTCTCTTGGTGGCAGCATTCCTCCCTCTCGAACTAGGATGTCTAGGCCAGCAGAATGTAATGTCATGGGAACAGGAAGCAAGAATTTTGCTAGTAGATCACTAGGGGTGTTGATGAGTGGTACCACTTCCACCCCTTGATTCCAAGATCCCTGAATACTGGCTATGGGAGAAACAGTACCATCTATTGGATGCTGATTCATGGCATACACAGCCTTCTGGAGAACCTTGCCCCAGCCCTGCAAAGTATTGCCACCTCGTTGGCATTGTAATACTTTAAAAGGTCATTCCACTGTGCTATCAATCCAACTGCTTAATGACGATGGGGAACATGGTCAGACCAGTGAATTCCATGAGCGTGAGCCCACTGCCACACTCTTTAGCTGTAAAGTGAGTGCCTAGGTCAGAGGCAATGCTTTGTGAATACCATCATGGTGAATAAGGTATTCCATGAGTCCATGGATGGTAGTCTTGGCAGAAGCATTGCATGCAGAATAGGCAAACCCATATCGGGAGTAAGTGTTTATTCTAGTGAGGACAAATCACTGCCCTTTCCATGATGGAAGAGGTCCAATATAATCAAACTGCCACCAGGTAGCCAGCTGATCACCCTGAGGAATGGTGCTATATCGAAGGCTCAGTGTTGGTCCCTGCTTCTGGTAGCCATAGCCAGATCAGCCTTGGGACAAATTAAATGTTTGACAATTTCTAGATAATGATTATTTATGGTTCCCTAAACACACGAAGATGTTTCATATTTCCATGCCTTCGCATATACTGTTCCCCCAGCCTGAAATACCATTCCTTCTCTGGCAAATGTAACCTTGCACTTGTTCTACCTGGCGTCCTCCTCTAGGCATTTGATTGCTCTGTCCATGGTCACACTATGGTGCCATTTTTTTTCTAAACTGTAGAATCAGTCAAAATATATTGCACCATCTTTCTGCTCCCTGTGTCTCTGCCACTGCACTTCGAGGACCTTGGATTCAATGACTTGCTTGACCCTTCAAGTGCCCAATACATATTTGCTGGATGAATAAATAACTTTTGTGGCCATTTGAGTGAACCTTCTAACATAATTATGATAGCTACCCTTCTGGAATACCTAATAGCAACCAGACAATTAATATATATTGTAATTAGTTATCATTTAATTTTTAACCCTGCAAAGTTTATATTATCACTACCTCCTATTTTGTAGATAAGAAAACTAAGTCTCAGAGAGGTATAGAAATTTGCCCAAGATGCCACTAGTAAGTGGTAGTGCAGTGATTAAAAGCCTGTGCTATTTCCTCCACGTTATATTGCCAACTTTGCTTGAAATAGTTATTTAAAAAATTTTCTAAAATGCTTCCTTTTGAACATTCCTTGAATATTCTCTTGAGGGTTCTGTTTCCTGCTAGATTTGTGCTACCTGCTTCCATCTGCAAAATCAAATAAACCACTTTGTGCAGCTCCTTCCTCAGGAAATCTGGAAAACTGAGCTGTTCTTTCTAGGAACACTAACAATTCATCTCAATTTACTGGCTCAGTTTATAATTTTTAGTTTAACCCGCTGTGGCTCATGTTCCCCCGGGCTGGCGTTGTTAGCATGCTAAGTCTAAACAAGTTTCCATTCCCAGCAAATAGAAGCCAGAAACAAAAGCAGAATTTGGGGAAGGCTGGCTGAGAAAGCAGTTATTTCAGTAATTGAAGCCAAACAAACATTTTTGTTAAAAAGATCTTACTAATTCTTACTTTGCTCTGAATTCTTACTAATTCTTACTTTGCTCTGCCAGTGCAAGTCTGGTCTACACCTGTTATACTCTGCAGTGCACTTTACTCCAGTGATTGCCAAATGCTGGTCTGTGAATTTGTCCCACTCAAGGTTTTGATGACGTTTTCACCAATCTGAAGACAAACTAGAAACAAAGGGACAGTGTTATATGTGCATATGAATATACGTATACATCTGCACAGCACGTGCGTGCACACACACACTCACACATACTTTCTCTCTCTCTTTTACAATCATTGGTTCCCTTTTTGATAAGGATTCTTTTTTATTCTACAATTATGTCCTGCCATCTTTTATTGGCATTAAAATATCTTTTCTTTTTAAAGGTTATGGTGTGAGTAGAGGGTAGGTAATTTTGTTTATGTCTCCATTTGACAGAATAAAAATGTCTCAGAAAGCCCTATTTCATTCACTTGATTTTTAATCACATTTTACAGGTCTATGAAATTCCAGAGTCCTGGAACCACGTCTCACTTCCTTTTTTTTTTTCACCTTTTTTTTTTTGTCAGCCATAAAATAACAAATTTGCTCTCAAAGAGGGAAGACTAACATTTTCAAAATGAGTCCTTCCTCTGAACTCTAGTCTCACCTGTTGTCTTTACCCTCCATTGGCAGTTAGAATATGACACACTGTATTATTAGCTATAGATTTATGTCGTAGCTAATAAAATAGACTGTAACTGACGCTACCCAAGACAGGAAGCATTGCTGTCTACATATTGCCAGAATCTACACATAATCGATGTTCAGCTGTTTCAATATAGATTTATTGTCAGGAACTTGAGCGCAGAGAAGTAATAAAATCATAATGACAATAATTAAAATCAATATTTATTAAGTGCTTTCTATGCACTAGCCACTATTTTAAGCATTTCATGTGTGACTCACTTAGTCCTCCTGATGGCCCAAAGAGGTTTTGTTGTCACTGCCTTCATTTTACAGGAGAAGAAACTGAGATAATAGAGGGTTAGGTAACTTGTCTAGAGTCACATGACTTTTACTTGGTAGTACTGGGATTTGAACCTAGATAAGCTTAGCTTGCATGCCCGACATTCCTAACCACCATACTATGCTGCCTTCTGCAAGAACAGCTCTGGGAATTGCATCTGGAGAATGACAGTAACAGCAGTCACAATTGCAACAACTAGAATTGGGATGGCCCCAGGACTGCATGTGTGCTAAGACCCTTATGTGCATTATTTCATGCTCACAACTTTTGCACCCTGGGCTCCTACGATACCTATTTTACAGATAAGGAAGCTGAGTCACAGAGGTCTTAAGTGGTTGGCCACGTAAGACTGGAGAGTGGTAGAATCTGAACTCAAGCACAGTAGTTTTATCTGACTCCAAACCCAGAGAGCTTACATGGTGATGATCTGCTTGTGTGAGCCTGGGGTTTGGAGTGAGAAAATTCCTTCTCCAGGTCCTCCAGTAGCTGAGTGGCCATGATCATATTACTGGACTGTCTGCAATTGTTGATTGTCTGTAAAGAGGAGGATATGTGTGTAAGGTGCTTAATAAACAACAATGTGCTTCTTAAATGTAATTTATTTATGTATGTATCAGAGGTTTGTTCCACCCTCTGATCCTCTGAGCATCTCTGTAGGTCCAGAAGATTCACTGTTCTTCATCTTTGCTTCCTATACTAGCAGGCACCTCAGAAAGATTTGGGCTCCTCTTCCTGAGTAGCTCTAGGAAATATATTTTGGGCTGCCGATCACCTATAGCCACAGAAAGAAAATCAAAGCCGACAAGCACTGTGCTCATTAGGCAGATGTTCAGTTTTATCCAGTCATGAAGATATTAACAAAAGATATTTATAGCTGACCTTTCAAGATTAATAATTTCAATGAAAGAGAAACTATGGTATTCAACACAATTATTTTAAATCCTGAATATTGAAGGAAATTATTATTTTACTGCTTGTAGTGAAGGTTGTCATTTATTAAAAATTTAATAAAATGCATATGCATATCTATCAGACTTTAAAGACAGTAATAAATAGTACAAATCAGTTCAGTTTTCTAATTTAAAACTGTATGTGTAACATTCTTATAACTCCTAGTTATTTTAATATTTTCTTAAAAATATGTACATTAATCTTGTAATTTGAGAAAGCAAAATTCCATAACAACCAGTTGATAAGTGACTCAAAATTCGATCACTTAGGCATATTAAAATCAAACCCTAAAGCATTCGTGATTTTAAACATTAGGAAATACAACGAGAAAAAACACAAAGAATTAACATACTGTCTTTTCTTAACCTTTGATCTTACCTTTTTTTTTTCTTCAGACTCCACAATACATTGGCAAGTAATCTCACGTTTACATAGCTAGCATGTGTCTGGTGAAGATCTTATTTATTGTCTTGAAAAGGCAAGAATCAGGAGAATCCATTTTGTCTCCAAATAAATATATTCTCATTGAGGTAGCTTCAGTTGATACACTGTAAGTAATGAAATGATCTGTGCTATGAACATAAAGTATGGCATATGCTGAGTGCAAAAACTCACAACCCTTCTGGAGGGGAGTAACTTGAGTTTTTGAGGTGTGGAAAGTGAAGGAGGAGGTACCCAGGACCTAGTGTAACTTAACATTGTGGAGATATTTGCTTAAGTGCTGCATTTTTGCTTAGGTATTACATCTAGTTTGTTGTTTTTAGTGGAATACAAAGGTTGTTATGAATTTAGCTGAAAAATAATTTAAAATAATTTTGTAAACATAAAAGAATTTCCTGAATTTAAACCTTATCCCTTTTTATAAAAATACTAACTTATTATTTAAAAAAAACCAATTTTTATTAAAAAATCACCTTGAACACACCAGCTATTTTATTACATTTATTCCTTTAAAGTCTTTGTTCACATATAATCAGAATCATCTATTTTATACTATTTATTTTTTAAAAAAGCAATGACTTACATTTTCTTTGTTATTGCCATTATGAAAGTCTATTTAACACCTTGATTTGGTTAGTCACTAGTTATTTAACCATTCTTTATTTTTTGATAATTTGATTTTTGTGTATTTATTTTGCCTTTCTAGAAATCACAGCTACACATTATAGATTTTCTAAACATTTTGCTACTAGTTCTTAAATTTTCTTTGTATTTGTGTATCTTGCTTTTTGCTTAAAAATATGGTCTTGATAATCATAGTTACAAATGCAACTAGCCTCTATATGCCTACAGATTTTTTTCCCTATGGTGAGTTGTTTCTTTAAGACAAAATTTTCCTCTCTCTCCCTGTTACTTTTTTTGCCACATTCTCATCATGAAGTCCTACTAATTATTTAATGTCCAACTTAAATATCTTTCTGTTGAAGCTTCTATTGATATTCTCTAGCAGTATTTGTCATTCTGTCTTTTATATATTACTTGTTTAAGAAGAGAGTACATGGTGGTGTCATTATGTTTAATTTCAAATACTTCTGCTCCTAATACACTATGCATTTGTTAGGACAAGCTCTGAGTGCATTTTGCACCTATATTCTAACTTTATAGAACAGTTTTTGACAAATTCCATGATTATTAAAATGATTGAATTAATGAATTAAATAAAAGAACATACAAGAACCTGGAAGAGTAGAAGAAGAAATAAGATTTTATGTTAGAGTGGTTCAGGGAAAGGCAAGACAATTACAGGCTGGAGGAGAAGAAGAAGGGGAAGGGGAAGGGAAGGAAACCTGTTCGTATTGAGCTTTGTGTGTATCAGGCACTGTGCCAGGTACTTTACATGGCTTATCTCATTTAACCCTGAGAACAACTCTGAAGTAGGTTCTGTTGCTCTCATATTGCGTATTTCAGATAAAGAAATTAATGTTTAGTAGTTACATAAGGTCATTCTATTAATAAGTGCCAGAGTTGGAAGAATGACAGAAAAGGGGGAGTTTTGCTGCCATTCAAAAAAAGGGACGGTTGGGTAGATTCTGCAGAGGCAAATGCCCACACACAGATGGGAGAGATCAGGTAGTGTTTGTAGGTTACTGAGGAGGCCGAGCTGGCTGACTTGGAGAAGTTCTATGGGGGTGAGAGATTGGTAATCTGGGTTCATGATGTCACATGCTTTAAGAATCATTAAATCATTAAGGTCTCTGACAGTAGAAGGAGTTAAGGCTCTGCTGAAGGGTGCATCTATATAAATAATGGTTACAACTAGGTTGAGCCTGGGCAACTCCTGATACTCAAGGCAGGTCATATTCTTACTACTGCACTATTATCGGATGATTACACTGAGCCCATAGGAATTAATTTACATTGCTGGGAGCCTTTGTGAATGCCCAGTTGAGGGTTTTAATGAAACAAAAGAGATAATTAAACCAAGGAAAAGAGTTCTGGATAGAAGGTAGACTCTGCTACTTGAAGAATGACATTAAAAATGAAAGTGCTTTTAAAGGGAAAAGAGGATTAACAAAAGTTGTTCATTTAATCTCCATTTTTCTTCTTTGTAGGAACCCTTGTGAAATTAAATGCAGCTTTTAGGCATGGGTGGTCACGGGCACCTTTTAAAATCAATGGTTTATCATTGTGTTTCTGGGTCCCTACTACCATGACCACCAAGTCATCATCAGTATCAACAAACATGGACCTGCTGATGTGCAACACTGGGCATAAGGCCCAGTCTCTGTTTCTGAATGGCCTATGCCTGAGGAAATAAGGTCTTCAAGGAAGGCAATAAGGGAACAAACATGTATTGAGCATGTTCTATGTGTGGTCCACTTATGCGAAATACATCGCATAAGTAGAGACTGAAAAATATCACTCTCTTGATAGCTGGCATAGGAGTTACTTGAAGAAGGAGAGAGTAGTTAGAAAATATTGCTAGGCTAGTTAGTGAGGCCCAGAGAACTGTTCTGGAAGAAGACTGTGTTACAAAGCAATGGCAAAAGTGAAAATTTAAAATTTGGGAACGAGGTAAGTAAACATGGGAGAGGTGATGTAGTGCTCCATATTTCTCTCTTCTGAAGTGAAATATAGATGTTTGATAGTTAAAATATAGAGATCAAATAGAGTCTGATTGTATTAATTCAGGTCACATGCTTATATGTACTTATCCTCAAACTGCCCATGCAAGGGGGACTAGAAAAAGGAGTTTTGAATTCTACCTTGGAGAGGTGAGAGAGATAATTCAGAGCGCTCCTGAAACACACAAAAGCTGTTCAGAAGATGCCGGGGGGTGGGGGGGTGCAAAATACCATAGGTTCCTTAGAAATAGAAATCCTCTTTTGAATTTATTTCCATCCATTCCTTCTTAATTACAGAGAACCACAAAGAATAGTGCCGAGGGACACCGTGTACAGAGAGGAAACATGACTTCTTGGGATGTACCATTCAGATAGACTGTGATGTGAATGGCTCGAGTAGAGTTGTGCAGCTTGGAAAACGTTGAGGTTCCCCTTGCATTTACAATATTAGTTAATAAGAAAAAGCATTACTGAGTGCCTACTGTGTTTCCGGGACTGTCCTACACGGAGAGGTCCAGTAGTACATGGACTTTGGGGTCTGATGGTCCTACGTTTGAATTTCACATATGGTTCTTATTAGCCATGAGGCCATGGACAAGTTAGTTAAACTCTCAGAATCTTTCTTACTTTGTCTGTCAAGTGGAGGTCCTCATCATGTTGTTCTGCATACCTGGCCCAGAGGGAGTGTGTGGGAAATGGTAGCTCTAATTATGATGCACAAGCATTTTCTCGTTTCATTCCCATTATAGTCTTGTAATTCACTTCTAATTCATGGGGACACTGAGCTTCAGAGGACATGGGACTTGCTTAAGACAAGACAGATGAGTGGCAGAGGATTAATTCAAACTCAGATTTGGGAGCCTGTGCTCATTCTATACCAAGTTGAGTTTTACCTGTTTCCAAAGATGAATCTCCAATCTAAAGTCCTTTTCCTCCAAGCCCCTCTTACCATGTCCAACATAAATATTAATGCAGCTACCATCTGCCACTACGTAAAAACACTTGGTCAAATCTATTTTAGCAATTGAAGCAAAATTGCTTTTTGTTTGGTTTAGCGTATCTGTGTTATGCTTTCTTTTGACTATCCAGTCCATTTTTGAAGTGGAGTCTTGGTTACCTAGGGAACTAGCATATAGCATTGGTAATTTTTTTTAATGAGATGTAAGTTCAAAGTTGTTAGAATTGTTGGCTGAATTTCAAGTGGTGACCTCTGTACTCAGTGGAAAGTGACATAACTCTGTATATATATAAAATAAAATTAAAAGTGTGAGAAAATTAGAGGAGTTGATGAGAGTTGGTGAAAAATAAGATTTTTAAGTTGCAGATATTCTGCCTGTAGTGGGAAGCTAGATAAATCAATATCTTTATTTCAGGCTATAAAATTTGCACATAATTCTTATTGCTTTGAGACATGTTTTATGTGTTTTTAAATGGAAATAAATTTTGTGTGCTATGTTATAGGAAATATGTAGCCCTGAATGGTTTTGAGTTCCTTTCTGGAATGGCCCTGTAAAAAGTCTACAGGATTTTGTCTCTCTCTCTAGCCTTCGCTTTCTTTTTAAAGAAGCTGGGCTTAGTTCAGTAATTCAAAACTCTTACGTTGGACCAGCTATCATAATAAAGATAATTGAAATTAAAAAAATAAAAAAATTACTCAGAGCCCCTTCTTCTGCCTCAGATAAAGATAAGGTCAAGGTAGAGAGATCCATCCTGAAGGACTTTGGGAACTAAAGGCATGAGTCAAAGCAAGGCTTGTCTGAGAAACCCAAAGCACCTATCCCAAGAAATATATCATGGGTGCCAGTTTAAAGGGCTGGGGGGATGGAAACCTAAGGATTCAGAATGAAATGTTTGCAGCTAGGTAGACTCAAAGTTGTGAACCTGAATTGCCATTGATTGAGGAGAAAGTAGGGTGGTATTTGTCTTTTACTTTACTGATGGCAGATGATGGAAAGTTAGGTTGATCAGCCTATGTTAAAAGGCCAGTGTTGACAGAAGGATAAATATTGCATGTTCTCACTGATACGTGGGAACTGAAAACATTTTTTTATTTTATTTATTTATTTTTTTAGCTCATGGAAGAAGAAAGTAGAGCTGTGGGCATTAGAGGCTGAGAAGAGTGGGGGTGGGGGGGATGGGGAGAGGTTGGTTAACAAATAAAAAAGTATAGTTAGATAGGAGGAGTGTATTCTGGTATCCTATAGTGCTGTAGGGTGAATATAGTTAACAATAATTGTTTGCATATTATCAATATACATTAGAGAGCTAGAAGATTCTGAGTTTTCACAACACAAAGAAGTGATAAATGTTTGAGGTGATATACTAGTTACCCCAATTTGATCATTACACATTTTATACACATATCAAAATATCATTCTGTATCCCATAAATATCCTACAATTATTATCTGTCAACTAAAAATAAAAAGAAAATAAAAAAGATCAATATTAGGACAAATATGTCCTCACCAAGCATGTGTTTTAGTTTTTCCATGTTTCCTTCTTATTTATATGAAATAAAATTAAACTTGACTATGAGGGACTCAGTCAGGTTTCCTAAAAGCAGAGCCTGAAAACATAGAGCTTGGGGACGTATGTAAAAAAGTCCAGGGCTGAGGTTGGGATGAACAGCCAAACAAAGAACTATCCAAGCATGAATTTAATGAGTCTGGGCAAAGGGAGATTCAGTTATGTGGTGGGAATCAGAGACACCCAAACAGAGCTGGTGGAATAGGAATATAAAGCAGGAGGTACCCCAAGGTGCTGGGCGTAGCCACAAAGGTGTATTTCCTAAGGAGCCTCTGGCCAGGCTGGTGAGAGCTATGCAGGAAGTTCTTAAGACTTATTGGACCTCGAAGATGCATAAGGTCTGATGGAGTAATCTAAAGGGGAGGGCATTTCAGTGGAAACATACCCATGGGAGGGGTGGTTGAAATGTTTCGTATATCTCTTTTACCCATTCTCCTCAGCTGCATGACACCAACATAATGCCATTTAAGAGTCACTTTTCTGGCACATCTGAGACCTTTCAGCTGAGCCCTTGCCTCAGCAAATGCTGAGATAATAAAGCCTAGCAGTTGGTGACGCCATGGGTTAGGAGGGTAGCCATTAACTTTGTTCTGAAACATCCCCTTCCCTCATAATGTTATCCTGATTGGTGGTGAAATACTACAAAAAAGTAACCTCTCCCTATTCTATAAAGACATTCAGACTGAATAGACAAAGGACATTCCAGAGGAAGTTCACTGGAAAGCAAAGTACTTTCAACCTAAAAGGGGCAGTGAAGTGCAATGCCTACTAAATGCAGAAGGGAAATGTGTACAAGGATCAGCAATTAGAGGAGAAGGGGATGGTGAGCTTCTAAGAGCTGGTCCAGGAGGAGGAAAGTCTGAGTAATACTATAAAGGGGCTTGGAGTAAATGCAATGGGAGTGTGTGGATGCCTTGCCATCCACTCAGGAGGAGTCACAAGGAAAGGAACACAGGCTAGAGAGAGTAGCAGTCAAACACTGACTGCCAGCCCAGAGGGAGCATGTGCACCAGCTCTTGGTGGGAGGAAGAACTGGCGGCTTCATATGTATATGACAAAACAGAAGACACAGGTGCTTCATATGTATATGTATATGACAAGTATCTTAAATAATAGTTAAGCAAAAATTATTTAGTATGTGTATGTGTTACTCCCATTATGTTTTTTCTAAAAAAAATTATTAGCTCCAGTTGAGAATACCAGTAAGTTAGTGAAACACCTCAGTCTGGGTGGATTTTTCTAGCCACTCATCCCCTGGATTAATGCTCAGACTGGACAGTCTCCCCTAACTTATGTCAATGTATATCTTTGTTTTCCTGATAGGGATGAAGGGGCTTTGGATATTTACTCATACGTTTGAAATAAATGACCTTTGATGTAATGGAGTTGTGTATAAATGTAGACAAGCTGCCTACTCTTAAAAATACTTCACTTTTCAAGTGCAGAAAGGTGTAAATTTAATGGCAAACTTACATAAATAAATCACTCCAGATGCACTTGGTGATATGTGAATCTACAGTGCTTTCAGAAACAGAAATCGACTACAATGTTTATGTGAACATGTAAGTTCTTCGTATTTGAAAAATATGACCAAGGACACGAAACTACTTGTAGAGGCCCCTTTTTTGGCAGAACTGACCTAAGACTTCCTTCCCTGCAACAGACTGTATGTAACTGTTATGAGGAGGACTAGAAATATCTATGTCTTTGTCCTCCACAACAGGTATGAAGGCAAATGTTGTGTTGGAGGACCACACACTTTGAAACCTGTTCTGAGTGAATTGTTGGTACATTATAAATCTCCTTGAAGCACTGAATTATTAGATTTAAAAGAGCAAGCATGCATAGTTGTCAAGTAAATGCTTTATAATCTTGTTATAGTTACATATGGCTCTATTTGATAATCTAAAAAGCACGTCTTGGAGGCATAAAAATGCATCTTTGAATAAGGTGCCAAGGAGAGAAAACCTTCACATTAGTGGCTTTAATATTTCCATTTTCGGATATTTCTGAGTGACCCTGGAAATGCATTAAATGTAGCCCTTTGCCATGGTGCATGTAATATGGAGCTTATTTTGGCCACTGAATCCATGTTAATAACCTTGTAGTTTATTTATTTCTGTCCCTATAAAATCTTTATACATTGGCTGGAGAGGATGTGGAGAAATAGGAACACTTTTACACTGTTGGTGGGAGTGTAAACTAGTTCAACCATTGTGGAAGACAGTGTGGCGGTTCCTCAAGGATCTAGAACTAGAAATACCATTTGACCCAGCCATCCCATTACTGGGTGTATACCCAAAGGATTAGAAATCATGCTGCTATAAAGACACTGCACACGTATGCTTATTGCGGCACTATTCACAATAGCAAAGACTTGGAACCAACTTAAATGTCCATCAATGACAGACTGGATTAAGAAAATGTGGCACATATACACCATAGAATACTATGTAACCATAAAAAAGGATGAGTTCATGTCCTTTGTAGGGACATGGGTGAAGCTGGAAACTGTCATTCTGAGCAAACTGTCACAAGGACAGAAAACCAAACACTGCATGTTCTCACTTATAAGTGGAAATTGAACGATGAGAACACTTGGACACAGGGTGGGGAACATCATACACCTGTTGTGGGGTGGGGGGGAGGGGGGAGGGGCAGCATTAGGAGATATACCTAACGTAAATGATGAGTTAATGGGTGCAGCACACCAACATGGCACGTGTATACATATGTAACAAGCCTGCACGTTGTGCACATGTACCCTAGAACTTAAAGTATAGTAATAATAATAATAATAATAATAATAATAAATCTTTATACATTGGAATGGGGTTAGTGGAAATTTCCTGGTTATATTTGACTCCATTTTTCTGGGAGAAATTATACGTTGCAGTGACATTCTTTAACATTCCTCATGGATGTTAAGGGTCTGTGGTATGAATAAATGTATGGAAAACATTTTTCCACTGTAATTGGAATTCCAGAGAGGGAACAGAACCTGATAACTGTGGATGCTATCCACATCCATATAACTGTGGAGGGGGTGGTGCTAAACCATTCATGAGAAATCTGCCTCTATGATCCAATCACCTCCCACCAGTCCCCACCTCCAACACCGGAAATTACATTTCAACATGAGATCTGGGGGGACACATGTCCAAATTATATCAGTTAATATCCTTAATTTATGAGATATTTTAAAAAATCAATTTTTAAAAATGACAAACAAGAAGAATGAGCAAAGAACACAAAAAGGCAATTTGCAAAAGAAAAGGTCAATAGCATGAAAGAAAGCTAAACCACACCCACAGCAATAATCCAATCATTCAATATTTTAAAATAATAAGAGAAACGGTACCAATAGTGGGTAAGAACACTAACTGTAGGGCTAGAATTTCTGAGTTTGAAGACCTACCTCTAAAATGTACTAACTGGGTAACTTTGGGCAAATACCTTGATCTTTGTTTCAATTTCCTCATCTGTGAACTGGAGATCATAATAGTACCCATGTCATCGGATTGTTTTGTGTATTAAACGGGTGTTAATATAGGTAGGTTACTTAGAACAGTGCCTAGGGTATAGTAATCGTGTGAATTTTAGAAATTGCTGTTATTATTGCCGTTTAGTGTTTATATCATTCTTAAATGTTTATAAAATGACAATACTTAGTGTTGGCTAAGTGGAGGAAATGAGTATTTTCATACATTGTAGGTGAAAGTGTATATTGGATTATTATTTTGGGAAGAAAGTTTTGTAATATGTCTCAAAAGTCTTAAACTAACTGAAATCTTTAATAAAGAAAATTCTACTTTTGGGAATTTAACCAATAATCCATACAATTATTTGCCCCAGTGGATAGTCATAGCAGTGTTACTTACAATGGTAAAACGTTAGCAAAAACCTGACTTCCAGATAAAGAAGTGGTTTGGATGTATTCATTTATTTTCATTTACTCTCTAAACTTCATTAAAACTATAGTAAAAGTATTATTTTTTGTTGAAGTAAAATTTACACACAGGAAAATGTATTAAATGGACAATTTGATGAGTTTTGGGAAAGGTATACACCCATGTTAGCAAGCTCCCAATCAAGAATATCTCCGTCCTTCTAGAAAGTTTCCTCTTGTCCTATTCCAGTCAATCTCCACCTCCATTGACTTCACTGTCCAGATTTCTCTCACTGTAGATTAGTTGTCTTTGTTCTTGGACTTCACATAAATGAAATAATACAGTGTGGGCTTCTTTGTGTCTGGCTTCTTTCATTGAAGATACTGCTTCTGAGAACTCATTTATGTCATTGTTATCAGTAGTTATTCCTCTACTTTTGATTCCCATATCCTCTGTCCCTTTATTGCTGAGTAGTTGCTAATAGAAAAAAAATTCTATTTTTGAATATACTAGAATTTGTTTTTTTTCCCATTGCTGATACTGTTTTTGACTGGCTTGAATAAAGCTGTTATGAACATTCTTGTACAAGACATTTTGTGGTCATATTTTTTTGCTTCTCTTGGGGGAAGATAAATGGGAGTACAATTGCTAGGTCATGGAGTGAGTATATGTTTTATGTTATAATAAACTGCTAAACAGTTTTACAGAGTAATTGAACCATTTTATACTTTCACCAGTATTGTTTAATATATGTTGCTTCATTTCTCTGTGAACATTTGGTGTTGTCAGGGTTTTTTTTCTTTTCTTTTCTTTTTTTTTTTTTTTTTAACAGCTATTCTCCTATGTGTGAAGTAGTATCTAATTGCAGTTTTAAAGCATTTCTCTGCTGAGCACCTTCACATGTGCTTATTGGCCACTCACACATCTACTTAAAACTTTTGCTTAAGGTTGTGAAGATGTTCTAAATTTTCTTCTGGAATAGTTACAGTTTTAACTTACACATTTAGGTTTATCGCATATTGCTAATTAATTTTTGTGTATGATGTGACATAGAGATCGAGGCTCAAGTTTTCATAGTCTTTTTCTCGTTGTTTCAGCTCAATCTATCTTAAACTTTCCTTTCTCCATTGATATTTGGGTATCTTGGTTGAAAACCAATTAACACTAAATGTACAGGTTTATTTCTGAACTCTATATTATGTTACATTCATGTATTCATTCTTACAGTACAGTCTTGATTACTGTAACTTTATAGGAAGTCTTGAAATCAGATAATGTGAATAATCCACTGTTGTTCTTCAAAATTGTTTTGACTGTTCTAGGTCCTTCAAATTTCCACATAAATTCTAGAATCAATGTGTCAGTTGCTTCCTAAAAGCCTAGAGATATACTTGTATACAGTACAAAGACATATATCTAAGCATAGTCATTTTTGTAGTTTGATGTAGTAAATAATGGCAAATAATCTAAATGCTGATCAACAAGGAACTGGTGCAATATAGTATGTAACATTTACACAATGAAATTTTATGCAACCGTTAAAGAATAAAATAGATCTATATGCTCTAATAAAGTAGATCTATATGTACTAATTCTAAAAGATATATTAAGTGAGAAAGTTGATAGGCAGAACAGTCTACAGAGTATGCTCTCATTTGTTTTAAAAATAAGGGTATAGACATGCATATATATATATGTATATATATATACTTTATATGCATGAAACTAATTGGCTCATTTAACTGAAAAGTCGAGGATTGAGTTGTCCTTCAGACTATGTCCAGGGGCTCACAGGATGTTACTAGAAACTGCTCCTCACTCTGTAGCTTGACTCCACTTTTCTCTGTGTTGGCTTCATTGTCAGCTTCTTTCGTGCCATGGCAACTCCAGGCTTTCATAGTTACTGTAGTTCATGGCAGATGCTGTTGATCTCACTGTTCTTTTATTAAATGTAACAGAGGATTTCCACTCTTGTTTGAGTTATTTGCCCATCCTGTGGATCCCTCACTATGAATGGAGGGATGAAGAACCTTGATTGGCCAAGTGGATCATGTGATTACATCTGTAAGTAAAGGAGAGAAGGACACCATGGGGGAAGGAGCAATTCAATGGAAGGGACAATGAGTAGATTAAACCACATATGCCCAGATACTGACCTTAATAGTATCTTTTTCGTTCATGTGTGAGTATGGCGATTTTCTATAAAATGTGGCTAAAATTGTACTTCTGTATCTCTATAAATTCTTTCATACTTTGCCTTTCACTGTCCAGCTTGAGCATACACATCCTTCTTTTATTTCCCTGATTTCCAGCTGTGGGCTCTTACCTGTTTCTCCCCCTTTGCCTAGTCCATTTGCACTGATAACCAGCTTGCTTTTGACCCTTAGATCATATGATTTGGCCTAATGCATTAGAGCTCCTGCAAAAATACACTTTACCCCTGTGATTAGTCTTACTTGAGTTCAAACTCTGGGTTGCCCTATGTTTGGGTAGGAGATCAGACAAAATTATCTGATGTCTTATTCTGGTCACAAAAGCCCTTCTGGCCACATTAGTCCTTAATGGATCTGCCAAAGTGACTGCTTTCATGCCTGCATTCGCCTGCTAGGTCCTCTTGATTCCTCTGACGTCGCATGAGTGGACACAAAACTGGAAATTGCACTTGACCAGCTGCTTGTTTCCAAGTAAGAATCAGGTAATATTGCTGTACGATCATAGATATTAAATTATTCTGTAAGATATTCCTATTTTATTTAAAAACATATAATAACTGAAAGAGTAGATTTGGAATGTTCACAGCACAAAGAAATGATAAATGTTTGAAGGGATGGATATCCCCATTATCCAGATTTGATCATTACACACTGCATGCTTGCATCAAAATGTCATATGTACCCCATCAATATGTACAATTTTTACATATATGTACAAATTATTTTGAAAAATTAATAGGGAAAAATTGAGTAGCTAGTACTGCTTCTGAATGGAACAATTTATTTGTTGTAGAATAATGTATTAATCTGAAATTGGTTGGAATTAAAATTCTTCTAATATGATTATCACTACCTAGAGAGGAGCCAAAGACAGTGAGATAAAAATAAGTCAAGAGATGATATAACAGTAAAATAAAGAGGAAAAAATTGAATATTTGGGTGAATTTTAGGATTTTAAAAACATATGTTAAATGAGCTGAGCTGTTATCCAGATTAAGACAACCAGTAGCTACAAGAAGCTCAGAGAGCAAAGCTTCTAAGTATAGAAATACATCTATTCAAATAATGCATTGCTAACTTTGAAATAAATTGGGGTGCAGAGAAAGGGACTGACTTGGCTTACAGTTCCCAGATAAACCAGCAAATGTAGTAATTAATTTGCTTGATACGTTCATTCGCTAATTCTTAACTAACCAGGGAAATATATTCTTTAGTCATATTTAGTTTTTAAATGGAAATGATGATCAATTCATTATAGAGTCGAGAACATGTAAGAGTCTGCCCCTGCAAATAATCCCCTACTCCTCTCTTCAGGACTGAGTCACACTACCCTTTTGCTTGGCCTAGTTCTTTAATCTTTGGACTAATGTACTCAGGCCATCCTTTTAGATATTTTTTTAGATTTCCTAGCATATGGCGCTATCCCACTGGAATATTTAAAATTTATATTATGTATCTAATTTTGTTTATTGCAGAAAAATGAGAAATAGGTAGAAGTTTAAAGAATGAAATAAAGACCAATTTTAATTCTAGCTATGCAAAAAACTTATCAATGTTAAATAATTAATAACATTTTACTGTACATCATCAAATCTAAGAGACCATTGAATATAATTTACATTGTTTTGCTTACCACTAATAAAGAAGAAATGCTGTAAATTTAACTACGACATATTGCTCTGTTTTTTATTAAAAAATGTATACTCATTTAAAAAGTTCTCTTTAGGCTGGGTGTGGTGGCTCATGCCTGTGATTCCAGCACTTTGGGATGCTGAGATGGGCGGATTGCTTGAGCTCAGGAGTTTGAGAGCAGCCTGGACAATGTGACAAAACCCTGTCTCTACAAAAAATTTGAAACTTAGCTGGACATCATGGCAAATGCCTGTAGTCCCAGCTACTCAAAGGTTGAAGTGGGAGGATTGCTTGAGCCTGGGAGGTTGAGACTGAAGTGAGCCATGATCATGCCACTGCACTCCAGCCTGGGTGACAGAGTGAGACCATTTTGATATAGACTTCTATCACATATGACTTTGGAACATATATAAGAAAGAAAATACAAGAAAAATAAATTGGGTAAAGTAGTCCTAAAACCTCTTCACATTCAGAGTCTAACTTTACTATGTCACTTTTTGAATCTGAGTTGTCAATATCTGTGTTTTTGCTTACGTTTTCATCCTCTGTGCTATCAAGAACATTGATGATGTGGCATTTGTTGAAAGGGTGCTCCACTCTTGTCTCCTAAATTTTCATCCATTCTCTTCTTCCTTTAGCATTGAAACTTTCCACTCTCCAGTTTAAGGTAGGCATGTGGTAGCCCAGCTGGAGACATTTCTGAGCCTCCCCTGGTAGCTTGGCATGACCATGGTCTGACAGGTGAGATAGGAGAAGAAGTGGTATGTAAACTTACAGTTCACATCCCTAAAAGGAAGCAGCCTTACTTGCCACTTTCCTTTCATCCTTTCTTTGGGCCGAAATGCAGATATAGTGATAGTGAGTCAGTCTTAATCTTGTAGAAGAACATATCCTACAAATGATGGAGCAACTAAATAGAAAGAACCTGGATCTCTTTGGATTACCTATGGAGCAGAGCTGCCTAACTGCCAAACTGCACAGCTACTCTTACAGAAGGGAAAAACAAAGATTCCATCTTGCTAAACTATGGTTATTGTCAAAGTAGCCAAATCAATATTCATATTGTATGTGTTTACAAATTCTTCTATTTAAAATCATATTGAAAGGCCAGGCGCAGTGGCTCACCCCTGTAATCCCAGCACTTTGGGATGCTGAGATGGGCGGATCACAAGGTCAGGAGATAGAGACCATCCTGGCTAACACAGTGAAACCCCGTCTCTACTTAAAAAAAAAAAATACAAAAAACTAGCCGGGCGAGGTGGCGGGCGCCTATAGTCCCAGCTACTCCGGAGGCTGAGGCAGGAGAATGGTGTGAACTCGAAAGGCGCAGCTTGCAGTGAGCTGAGATCCGGCCACTGCACTCCAGTTTGGGCGACAGAGCGAGACTCCGTCTCAAAAAAATAAATAAATAAATAAAATAAAATAAAATCATATTGAAGAATGCTTCTATATGGCATTAACTTTCCATGGGTTTCCATGGGTTTCTACAACTTTAATTTGGACATAGTACAATAGGCAACTCCAAAGGGCTAACTTCTGGGCTGCAGCAAAAAAATCCTGTTTTTTTTTTTTTCTTTTGAGAGATGAGAAATTACCTTAGCAGTGCTGATCTAGGGACATATAGGCCAATCAAGATTAGAAGATCAAAGAATTATTGGTGACTCTCAATCTGCTTTAAATTAGTAAGGATTTGGACTGACTTATGAAGCCTTAAGATGGTCATATTTGTATGATGTTGCTCAACTATGGCAGAGGTTAAAACCTAAGTAAATACAAATTATACCAAATAATGTAGTATAGTTTAATATCTGTTAGATCTGTAAAGCATGAGCTATGCCTGCTAGGGAAATAAAAGCAACTTGTTTTAAATATATTTAATATAAAGATCTAAAGAAAAATAGAGAATCACATTTTTGGGAAGTAGCTTATGCAGACAAGTCAAGCCAAATTAGTTGGGTGATTTCACTCAGATTTTTATGACCTCCAAAAATAGGATCCATCCTCCTGATGTCAAAGTCTGAGATTCTCAAAAAAGAGTAAGTCTCAGCTCCACTGAGTTTTTCAGGGATGATACTAAACATAGATGGGATAGAGCTCTAAGGAGAGTAAAATATTCACATTCATTTTGGAGGGTTAATGGCTGAGAAAAGTGACAAGCTAAGCAGCTATAATAATTCCAATAGAGAGCCCCTTTACATTTTTCTAATAACATAATTCATGTAATTCTTTATACTACATAAATCTTTTCCACATACTTCCAGATCTTTGGCTTCAATATGCTCTGTAAAAGCTGTAAGATGAGTTCAAATCTTCCTTTTCTCTGATTTTTTTTCCTGATAAAAATATTATATTTTTCAGAAGAAATATTACATATAATACATTGAAAATCACTCGTTGCTTTTTCTTCTTTTTTCCATGAATGTGTAGGTGTTTAAGTCTCTTGTATTTCTTCTTTTATACAGGATATGGGCTGTTTGAAAACTGTTTCATTATCTTTATCATCATCGTTCATTTCAGCCACTTCAAATCTTTGTCTCTCCAAAAATGTTGGTGTACAAACTGGTGTGGGGCCCTGGCTATCCAGTCTTCTCAGAAGTGTCAAGAGTGCCTAAAATCTTTCTCTTCTTTCATGAAACCCTGGCCTTTTGTAGATGTCTGATGATTAGTTTTTAAAATACTTTCTGTTTTCTATTGATTTTTTTTTTTTTAATGAGTTAACTTCTTCCCATGACCTCTAGTAAGAGGTCTTGTTGGCTGAACTTAGAACCCTGAGTAAGTTTTCCTCCATTCTCCCCACCTTCTTTTCTGACAAGTGCTAAGGTTTATTATTTAAATATATTTCTTACATATATTTTATTAAATATTTTGTATTTTGTAGCTCACCACATCTTGATTTCTTATCTTTTAGTTGGTGGCTTTAGATAATGCAGGGCTTTACTGCAAAGGCAAATAATTGCCACAAAAAGAGGATTGTCATATTTTCCCCAAGGAACTCTATCTTGTTAACTTCTTAAAATTGCTGAGCACATTTTTCTTAAGGGATTTAGCATTTATTTTTTCAGTACTTTTATGTGGCTAAAAAACCATTTTATGTATTGAACAGAGTTCTAGTAATATCTG
Organism: Colobus angolensis palliatus; assembly: GCF_000951035.1. Lineage (NCBI taxonomy): Eukaryota > Metazoa > Chordata > Mammalia > Primates > Cercopithecidae > Colobus > Colobus angolensis. Next base: position 1,677,038 of record NW_012116088.1, on the reverse strand, counting down.
TGATGGCAGTCTTGTCAAAACACTCAAAATGTATCTCACTTGTTATGGAAATTTTGAAAACCTCTGTCCCTTAAAAATACACGTTTTGCTTTGGAAGCTATACCAAACATCTTAAATTTCAGAATGCTGTTGGGAACAATCCTCATAGAACAATCCTCATTAGAAAAAAAGTTTTCTAATTAGACAGTGAAGGACAATGTCACAGGACAGCCTAGACAACATCACTTTTTCTAAGACAATTCTAGTAACACCTTCTAATACATCCCATGCAGCAGAGAAATTTCAATTTTCTAGCATTGCCCTAACAATATATCGGCAGCTTAAAGAATTGCAGTGGTTTAAATGCAATCCATTGAAGATCCAAATACTGTGAATTGGTCCTTTCTGACAGAGGAGAAAGACCCATAAGCCAGCCCCAAATGGTGTAAACAGGAGCAGTGCATAATTAAAAGCCATCTGCATGTCTTGTGTGCCCCTTTCTGTATGTGAAATAGGGCCAGCACTATGTGAGTACTTAAAAGCTCCTTTCAAAAATTTCAAATCCTTATTGAGACATTACCCTACAGTGCAGAGAACAAGACAAACCAAAGTATTCATGACCAACCCCCTCCCACTTCTTATTTTCACATAAGATTTATAACCCAATTAACATAATGCCATACCACCACATTAGATGCGTTTATTGTAGATTTTAAAATATTCTATAGTTCAGGAAACAAAGTTAAGCTGTAGGAGCTAGGAAAATAACTTTGTTGTGTGTATCCATCAACATTATACTCCAAAGTTCATTCTGAATTCGAATGAAGGCTGTACCCTAGTCCCACAAACAAATGCTAGTTCCTAAGCCTTCAGATTCAGAAGCTTTACTTTTTAATTTTTTTTGTCTTGGAAATGTTATTTTTTTAAAAAAGAGGCTTTATTTTTTAAGAGAAGTTTTAGGTTTACAGCAAAATTGAGAAGAAGGATCAGAGATACCCCCTTTGCCCTCTGCCACTATATGTGCAGTTTCTCCCATGGCAACATCCCCTGCCACAGAGCAGAAGTATTATTTTATCTTCTTTAGGATGAATTTGACTTCTAGGCACATGTCTAATATTTTTTCTTTACTAGGAAGTAACTGGTAAAGGAGCCTATTCATTAGTTCTTGTAATAAGTTTGAGTTATAACTAGGTGGTGCTCCTATTAATCCCAAAGTGATAGCCTGTCTTGCTTGAGAATTTATGTGTTTAGCAGGCAATTGTAGAGGATGGATTCATTCGACAGAGATTATCAGTACTATCCAAGGGCACATTTTGTTGTGTTCTTGTGGTTTGGGATGTTTAGGGGGGAATCTGAATTCTTATGAGGGGAAGTTGTCCTTCCCTCATCAGGCTGTCTGAGGACAGCCCTGATGTCCTCAGAAGTTCCTTCCAACTCTTAGATTCTATGATTTTATGAAAATTTTATTTTTGAAATGCTGTATTTCTAGTCAGTGAAAGTAGCAGGGTCCTTACATAAATACATGTAAGAACACTCCAAGATCTTGAAATTTAAAAATGTTTATGCTTAAATTTAAAAAAATTAAGATAATTTTGCTTTCTACGTTTTGTATCTGTAGAATTTACATCACGGTTCCACTCTCTTAACATTCCTCATGACACAGAATTCTTTAATATAAGACTTCAAGAATAACTTTTGAGGTTCCATTTAATTCTTCTCTTCAAGAATAACTGATACTGTGTTCAGGATGGGATACAAATGTCTGATATTCTAAAATGCAACATTGTTTTTACACTATCTACCTGGAGATAAAAAATGTAACAATTTTGAATTCTCGCAGGCCCATAAGTTAGCAGTCAGTCTTGCCTTACAGTCTGTATTGATTTGCTTCATAATCCCTGGGCTTACAGGTGTCTAATTGGTCATTTCTGGTTGTTTTTGTCATTCATGAATGCAGCCAGAATTCAGCCTCTCCCACTCTTTTGAAGTCAGAGGACTTGGTAACCCCAGAACATCATTTTTTGTATATGGGGCTCCTGCTGTTACTGCCACAAAACCCAGTCTTCATAGAGCCACTTGGTCTTAGCGTGGTTTTATGTGGCTAAGAGATGTAGTACCTGATGCATTCCATGCCTCTCTGGAGCTCAGAGTCTTTGTCCCATTGGTTTTAGCTCTACGGAGAGGAATAAGTCTTGCCTTTTTCCTGTCTTCTGATTCTGCTTTCTGGCTCAGGACTAATCTCATGGGATGATTGAGAGGAATGATGCATTTCCTGCAGAGAAGTCCTCATCCCCTACCTCAAGAGAGTGATGTGGCTTCTATGGACCTGAAAAGACAATTAGTAACTAACTTGACATGCATATCAGGGTTGTGTGGCTACTTCTTATGCATAGACAGTCTAATGAAGGGACTTGCTGCATTGATATTTACATAGACCTCATGGGGAAGGAAATGCAGGTGTGTTAAATTCTCTTCTCTTTATTCAAGCCTATACGTTCTAATTCTAAAAAATTGCAGTTTCCCCAAACTTTGTACCTCCATGATAACTCCCAATTCTAGAGTGCTCCTTATTTAACAGTGATTATTATAAGTTCCACTTAGGAGAAAACAATCACAGGCTCTGTAACTTATTCAGCAATAGTTATGTGGCTCCATTAACTGAAATAATATATAGGTGGTATCAAATTTCATTAATTCTATAAATATATATTTTATTTCTACAAAGTGTCATTGCTGTTATGGATCTCTGGAGACTGTGAAGAGTAAGAGAAAACCTTGAAGAACATTGTTTATATTGAAAAACCTGGGAGTAAAGTGGTTATAAAATGATTCACATTAGTTTAGAGTCAGAGTCAAGAGCTATATCTGTGATAATAATATGAAACAAATGGTTTATTAAAGAAATTGTTTTCAAAGAACTATAATAAAAGTCTATGGAACTATGGATGAAATTCATGATTATTCTAAAAGCTATGAAAATTAGTGTGGCAAAGATCTTGTGCACTGTCACTTACACAAAAGGGGAAAATAAATTTTTCAGAGAATTTCTGCTTTGTTTTCCCCTGGCTATGTTGCTGCCTTGCCTTATTTTCTCATTTTTCCCAAGCTGTAGCACGAAAACAAGGCCTCTATCAAAAGGACTAAAAATGTTTCGTTGCAGTAGTTTAGGTTGAGGAAGCAAGGTCTATGGATTCATTGTCTGTGTAGTGTTTTATGTGATTGGAAGGTACAGCTTCAAGGATGTTGGTAGTGAAAGAAAATTTAATTGCCAATTTCATTTACATCTGTGACTGCTAACATTGAGGAATTAACTCTTTTCTTTCAAAAGTAGATGTTTGCTGCTTTTAAAACACATTTTAAAATGTGTATTAAAGATTTTATTAGACTTAATGTTTGCCATCACAAATGACAGGGAGTCAATACATATATGTATTTTTTAGGTCACATATTACTTTGTGCCAGTCACTTTCCATGCATTTCTTCATTTAATTTTCACAACTTTAGGGAGAAAGCTGCTCTCTAATCATCTACCCATTCATCCATATATTCAATAAATGTTTATAACATGCTTATGATAAACTCACCATAATGATAGCAATAATAATTACAATAAGAGGTGCCTTGTGAGTTAAGAGAAAAGTCTGCTTATGATTGGAGTGATTGGAAAGGGGAAGGCTGGTTCTGGACTCAACACATCATTGATGCTGGCTACAATTTCTCTTAATGCCAATCCTCAAGGAATTGTTACAGGAGGCAGCAATGAAGACAATTATTGGAAGTTTGGTTGGAATTTCCCAGCATGCATGGGTTTAGTGTCTATACCATATGGATAATCAGGATGAGAGAAGAGGTCCTTTTCGTGGGCTGATGACATTCTTTGGCAGTGGTACTATTGCTATGGACAGAGAAAGCAGCACTTGTAATCCAAGGAGTGCCTAGAAGGAGTATGGACTGAGATTCACAGGATGGAATTTGAGATGTACAAATTAGGACATTAAAAGAGTGACATCACTGTGTGCACACGGTAATAAAGGTGGACATGTGGGTTGTATACATTTGAAGAAAATGAAGCTTTGAGAAGTCATAGGAGATGCTAAGCAGAGATACTGGGATTCAAATCCAGGCTTATATTACCTCCTTGGATAGTTTTTTAAACCATTTGTAGACGATGGTCTGAAATACTTTCCTCAAAAACTGCCTTGGCTATTGCAGGAAAAATAATCTGTGTGAAGTGGAGCACTTTTTGTAACAGTAATATCTTTGGTAAATAGTGAGAAAGTCATTCTAAGTTGTACTCTGACTCTCTGTCCTTTGTTCAAATTGTACTATTCACATATTCAGAGACAGAGTGTCTCACGACAATTATGAGTATGATAATTGAGAGTAGGTTATATTATGCCAGAGGAGATAATTAAATGGGGGAATTGCACTATTAGCTGGGCTTTTAGTACCATGCATTATCCTATGAAAGATGATATTATGATTCCACTATACATTGCTCAGATAAAAAATATTTACCGAGTCAACACTTCAGATCAGAGGTCATTAAGAAATACATTAGAAATAGAAGACATCCCAGAGAAATTATTAAAACACTTTGGAAATTTTACAAGCATAAGTGCAAGGCATAGGCTTACTTTATGACCGGCAGTTTTATTATCAGTAGGATTGGCAATTCTTCATGCACCCACAATTTTAGCAGAAATAAATTAATCATTGAAGTGAATATTATAAGAGCATAGTGCATAGTGGTAGCTTAGTTCCAAATCTTCCCACTTCTTTTCTTGGAAATCACATACACGAAGAATAGAAAAAAACTGTCCTCACATTAGAGTCTCATCAATGTGAGGAAACAGACAGAATCTACAAACTCTAAGTTTTGTATTATTGTAGCCCAGGCAAATTAAATCAGCATTAACTTCATGGGAATGATGGGGCTTCTCAGGGCTGAAGGTGGGATGAAGAATGGGAGAACAGGGAAGGGGCCTATCAGTGGCAGAGCTTAGAAATCAGAAGCAAATACTCAAAATATTCACTCCCAGAAGGAGTGGGCCCCTCTCTGGATTGTGCTGTGAGTTGGACTGAGGTACAACAGGGTGCAATTGCTAAGGAAGGTGGGTAAAAAGTTGTAGAGCAATCACGGAAAATCAAGAGGTGACCGAGTTGTTTTAGAAAATTCCATGTTCCAGAAAAAAGTGAACACTTTGAAAGGCAGGAGGTATACCCCTTAAAATAGTGACAAGAAGAGGACCAAGGGAAATTAGAGCTGGGAGTAGAAGCTCTTCTGAATCAGGTGCTAAGAGGCAAAGGAGATGTGGGTTGTATTATAAATAAATAGCCTACTACTATTTTAACAATATTGGGGAGAGCTGTTGAATGAAGAATCCTAAAGAATGATCTGCTGACTCTCTTGCTAATAATTGGCCCAAGAAATTCCAACTCATTTAAATATGAAAAAATCAAGTAAAAATATAGACAAAAATAGTTTAAAAAGTACACAAAAGATCACCCAAAATTTAATAAGAATACTCATTAAAATGTCACCCTAAAGCAGATAAAAATTTTACAATCCAAAATTTCAATGTGAATTAAAAAAATTAATGTGGAAATTGCAGCTGTGAAGGAATACCATGAAGTAGAAATCAAATCAATCAGGGAGAAGTTGAGCAGTCAACAGAAGGTATGAGCCAGACCATCCAAAGAGTTGAATCAAAGAGTGGTATATTTCAAGAAAGAACCGGAAAAAAATTAGGTAGATGTTAATAGTAAATTACAAGGAGCATGAGAGAGAACAGACATCGTAGGAAGCACAGTAAAAGGCACAGGAAAAATAAGTAAGAAAAACAATGAAGTATAAACAGAAAAAATAATTAGAGAGAAAAGAGAGAGATAGAATAAAGATAAAGGAGATCCACTATATGCAGAATTGGAGTTTCTGAAGGAAAACACCCAAAATAATGTAGTGGAACAATAATATAAAATATAATTATAAAAAGGCTCCTGAAAAAAAAGGAAAATCTGAAGTTATGTATTGAAAGACTGCAGTAAATTCCATGGAAAAGTGACCCAGAGTGGTCAATGCCAAGATACAGCAGAATAGGCTATAAAGATAAAGAATCTGTATGAGACAAAATGATTGTGTCATCTATAAGTGAAAGAAAATCAAGCAGACAGACTCCTCCACTGCAACACTGAATTTCAGATGACAGTGGAGCAACACCTAGAAGTTATTCAAGGAAGTAAGTGTGACTCAAGAATTTTATATTCAGTCTAGCTGTCTGTGATGGTTAATATTAGCGGTCGACTTGACTGGATTGAAGGATGCCTGAATAGCTAGTGAAGTATTGTTTCTGAGTGTGTCTGTGAGGTTGTTGCAGAGGAGACTGATGTTTGAGTCAGTGGACTCGGAGAGGAAAACCCACCTTTCTTTGTGGGTGGGCACCATACACTTGCCTTCCAGCCAGTGTGGCTAGAAAAAGCAGGTGGAAGAAGGTGGGATAACCTTGCCTGCTGAGTCTTCTGGCGTTCTTCTTCCCATGCTGGCTGCTTGCTTCTGCTCCTCCTGCCCTTGGACATCAGGCTCCAGGTTCTTTGACCTTTGGACTCTGGGACTCATGCCAGCAGCTTGCTGGGGCTCTTGGACCTTTGACCGCAGACTAAAGGCTGCACTGTTGCTTTTGGCTTCCCTGGTTTTGAAGCGTTCAGACTTGGATTTAGCCATTCCTGGCTTCTCTCTTCTCCAGCTTGCAGGCTTATCAGCGGACTTTGCCTTGCGATCGCGTGAGCGAATTCTCCCTAATAAACTCTCTTTTATATATACATATATCTTATTGGTCTGTCTTTCTGGAAAACCATGACTAATAAGTTGTCTTTCAAGTATACAGTTTGAACATGTGAAAACTGAGGGCAGATTGTTCATATAATCCCTTCTTAAAAGAATCTACTAGAGGATAAACTCTGCTCTATTAAGAGATGATAAAGGAAACTCCAGCAAAACAGATAAGCGTTAAACACATTTAACTATGGTTCTAAGACAAAATTGTAGGTAAAACAAGGGTGTCAATGTGACGCGTTAATAGCATGAGCTCTGACAATGTAAAAATATAGCTACAAAAATGTCTGAGAAGAGGCCTGAGACTACTATCCTTTACAAATCCTGCTAGAAAGGTTGGTCCTTGGCCTGCACCTGGGAACTTGAAATTGGGAAGCGTTCCCACCGTTCAGAGCTAATAAAAAGGCTTATGGTGCCTAAAGTGTTTGTGCAAACATGATTTGTACTGAACAACTGCTTTCCTTTCGAAAGTCTGAAGTTTTGGTATGTGCTAGGCAGAAAGTGTGATCCGCCCCTGCAAAAATCCTGGGCTCTTGGGCATGGAGGCTTTAGTGAGTTAGCTTTTCTGGTAGACAACATTTCACACATGCCATTACAACTTGCTGCCGGAGGAATGAAGTGTGTCCTATTTAACTCCATCGGGAGAAGAATCTTGTATGGCTGTACTTGTTTCTTTCTAGACTTTGCCTCATGCGTCTTTTTTCTTTGCTGATTTTGTACATATCCTTTCACTATAATAAATTACAGCTGTGAGTACAACTATATGCTGTATTCTTTGAGTTTTTCTTATGTGTCATTGAAACTGGGGGTGGTATTGGAGACCCTAACACCGATTGAGGGTAACCATTGAAACAAAATACAAACCTTTTGAAATATCAGAAGAATTACTATAAAAAGAAAGTAAGAGGCCACATAGAGAGCTTCTATCTATCTATCCATCCCTCCTTCTACTTGTAACATGATAGAACTAAAATAAAAAATCAATTGTAGTAAATCAATAATTGTAAATGTAATTAAAAGAAAAACATATTCATTTTGGATCACTAAACAAAACCCAATTCTGTGCTGAATCTGAAAGACATACCTAAATTAGTTTAGAAATGTTAAAAATAAAAGCATAAGCAAATGTATACACGCAAGTGAAAACTAAAAACAGTAAGCAGGAATCTGAAATGTATATAAAAAAATTCAGACCCAAAAACATTAAATGAGAAATAAATATCATTCAATTTACCATGAAAATATAACAGTTATTGTGATGGTTAATTTTGTATGTCAACTTGACTGGGCCCAGATAGCTGGTAAAAAACTATTTGTGGATGTACCTGCGAGGGTGTTTCCAGAAGAGATCAGCACTGGAATCACTAGATTGAATCAAGAAGATTGCCCCCGCCATGTGGATTGGCATCATCTAACCCACTGAGGGTCTGAAGAGGGAATTTGCACTCTCTTCTTCAGCTGGGCTGTCCATATTTATCTGCCCTTTGACACTGGTGCTCCTGGTTCTGAAACATTTGGACTAAGACTAGGCCTCATACCACTGGTGCCCCTGGTCCTCACGTCTTCGTGCTTAGATTGCAACGACAACACCTGGGCTTCCAGCTTGCAGGCAGCAAACTGTGGGACTTCTCCACGTTCATGTCTTATGAGCCAGTCTTTTATAAATCTCTTCCCCTATATGCATACCTAATTGATTCTATTTCTCTGGAGAACTCTGACTAATACAGTTATATAATGTTGAAGAATAAAATTCACAATGAAGATGCAATTAAAATCATTTTCTATGTACCAGATAACACAATTTCATGAAGAAGGGAATAGATGTAATTAATAGAAAATGGACAAAACACATTAGCAATAGAAAGCTTTATTTCATTTTTCTATGAAAGATGTGTAAGATCAAGAAGTTAAAAATAAGTATATAGGTAACCCACAAAATGTAATTAATAAGGTACCTCTGTTGGGACATGCATCAAACTCTGTATCCTGATAATAGAGAATATCTTCCTTTCAAATTTCTTTGAAACCATTATAAAATTGACTATATATTAGAACACAATTCCAAAAAGAAGAAAAAAACTGATAACATTAGCACAATACAGTTATATAGTAATTAATAACAAAAGCACAAAATGAGAAAGCTTTTCCACCTTGAAATAATTTTTAAAGCTGTATTAAAGGACTCTTGAGGAAAAATAAAAATTTAGCAGGAAATACAGAATGTCTTGAAAAAAGTTATCAAAAAACACCACGTATCAGAATCCATGGGATAATTCGTGCTCAGAAGAAAATTTATAGCCTTAAATACTTACAGCAAGAAAAACAGTAAAAATATGAAAGGAAAGATAGAAAAATAACAAAATAAATTTTAAAAAGTCAAAGGAAAGGATTAGCAAAGATACAAGCAGAATGGAGGTTAGAGAATATAATTAATAAATAAAATAAAAATCTGGTGATTTCAAAAAAATTGATTAAATGAATAAATTATTAGATAATCAAATTAAGAAAAAGGAAGTAAGTACAAATATACAAGAGAAATGGCACACAAAAAAGAAAACAAAAAGAAGACACTAAAACACGAGGTATATTTTGTATAACTCTATGAAAGTAAATTTTAAAACTTGAATAAAATAGCTTCCTAAGAAAATATTGCTTAGATATATGACCTAGGGGAGAAGGAAAATCCTCTTTCTTTTTTTTAATTTAATTTAATTTTAAGTTCTGGGATACGCGTGCAGGACGTACAGGTTTGTTACATAGGTAAATGTGTGCCATGGTTGTTTGCTTTACCTATCTACCCATCATCTAGGTATTAAGCCTCACATGCCTTAGCTATTTATCCTGATGCTCTCCCTCCCCGCGAAGGCCCTCCACCCCTGCCAACAGGCCTGAAGATCCCCTTTCCATAGGAATAAAAAACGGAGAAACTCGGCTTTCCCATTTACTGTCCCTAGGCTCCAAGTCCAACCTTCTAAATTTTTGTTGTGCCAGGGCTGGGGCCGGTTCCCATGTGCAAACTACAGTTCATAGGTTCCTTTGTCTACTTTCTTCTGTCAATAGGGAGCACTAAAGGAGGTTGGGAGGCAGGAGCAGAGGGAAGGAACTTTCTTGTGGTTTGTTGCTGTTTATGTCTGTTACCCCTGCAGCTACACTGCCCCAGTAGGGGTGGTTAGTTCTACTCTTCTGCTTCCAGTGGAATCCTTGGAAACAGCTTTGTTTTTCCCTTGAGGTGAGAGCCTCCACTCTGCTAAGCTCCTCTTCTAAGGTCCTAGGTTCTTATAACTCAACTCCCTTTCCCTTTGGGGCTTCATTTCTAGGCGTGGTACCAGCATTCTGCAGTTATCTCTTGCTGTACCTCACTGCTCCCTTCTTGTTCTTTCACCTTTTCAGTACCTGTGTAATTCATTCCCTATTTTGAATTCCATCTGATGAAATATGTAGTGGTTCTTTTCCCCCGACTTACCCTTTTGTGGTTCACTTTCCTCAGACGTAAAATGGAGATGATGATGGTGATGACAGTGATGATGACTGACAGTGATGGTGGCAATAATCGTTACCTCCTTAGCCTATTGTAAAGATTAAATGAGTTAATGTGTGTGAGTTCTGACAAATATGGCACACAGTAAACTCACTATCAATTATTATGAAAAAGATTTACCCACCCACTTCAACTTCCCCAAAAAAGCACCAGGCCTTCACAGATTTACAGGTGACTATTATAAAAACTTTAACATGCAGATGCTTCTATTGCTATTTAATCTATTTTAGAGTGCTGAAAAGAAGGAAAACTCCCACATCAGTTTTTGTGATGTGAGTACAATCTTGATAAGAAAGCTTAAGAAAAATTTTATAAGAAAGATAATAGTCTCACTTTACAAATAAAGATGAAAATCTTAAATAAGGCATTCACAAAGTAAACTTCCAGCACATTAAGGAATAATACATCATGACCATGTCAGAAATGAAAAAAAGTCTCAATATTAGAAACTCTCTTAACATAATTCATCATATTAATAAGTATCGTTAGTGTAATTTACTGTTGGAGGCCTCAGGGCTGGCTTAGTCTATGATACTCTTCTCCTCTCTATCTTCACTCCCTTGGAGATCTCAAGTTCTCGTGACTTCAAATGCTATCCATGTCCTGTTTTTCTATAGATTTCAAGTTAAGAATTGCTTTTACATTTTTTTTTTTTTGTAAAAAATAACAACAGGCCGGGCGCGGTGGCTCAAGCCTGTAATCCCAGCACTTTGGGAGGCCGAGACAGGCAGATCACGAGGTCAGGAGATCGAGACCATCCTGGCTAACACAGTGAAACCCCATCTCTACTAAAACATACAAAAAACTAGCCGGGCGAGGTGGCGGGCGCCTGTAGTCCCAGCTACTCGGGAGGCTGAGGCAGGAGAATGGTGGGAACCCGGGAGGCAGAGCTTGCAGTGAGCTGAGATCCGGCCACTGCACTCCAGCCTGGGCAACAGAGCGAGACTCCGTCTCAAAAAAAAAAAAACAACAACAAAAAAACAATGAAAAAATCCCCAGTAGAGACCATATGTGCCTCAAAAAGCCTAAAATGTTTACTATCTAGCTCTTTGCAGAAAAGGTTTGACTGCCCTCTTGGTTACAATATAATGGCTTTTGGGGTAGACTGACTTTAACATTTAAAAAAATTTAAACATAGCACACATTCAGAAAAGTGCACACACCCTGTGCACTGCTGTATGAATTTCATAAACTGATCACAGCTATGTAACCAGCACTCAGCTCCACAAACAGAATATTACTTGGTCTCCAGAAGCTACCCAGTTCTAGCAGTGGTCTGGCTTTTGTTCTTGCAGATGCAAATACACATTTCCACTTCATTATAATCTTTAGAGTACAGTTTTCAAATGTGTCTCTCATATTCTTGATACTTCTTTACCAACTCCCTTCCCACCAGAAATAAATATGCCTTAACTTTATCATCTTGCGAAATTCCTTTTAACAACTTGAAAACTTTTAACAGAAAAGAAAATTCAAAACTATATCAAGTTGAGCAGCATGAAACTAAAACAACAGCATCGTGTAGGATGGCAGTTTATATTTTTTCCTAAATAGATCAGAACATAACACTGAGAAATCACATAGTACTTCACTTTAAATAGATGAGAGGGAATTATGCTTTGTGGCTTCAAGGTAGCACATACACAATTTAATGCCAGAGTTGCTATGGAAACTATTGAATGATAGGAAGAATAGTTGCATAAATCTTTATAATTCATGAATTTCTGAGAATTTTCAGCTTTAAGTTTATAATACACAGAACTTCTTACCCATTGAAGCATTCATCTATTTGGTAAACATATTTTTTTTGGTCTATATGTGCTGAAATGCTTCTATTGATTGAATTGGTCTGAAAAACCTACCTGAATTTTCAAAATTCTCTTTTGAAGGCTTAAAATTGTTAAACATTTTTTATTTTTTTGAGAAAGAGCCTTGCTCTTTCACCCAGGCTGGAGTTCATCTTTTAGAAAAGACGGGGGAATCTACATCCTAGACTACAGAGACGCTTACCATTTAACATGAGGTTGTTAATTCCATAAGCCTTTACTGAAGCCTTCTCTCTCAGCGTTTTTTCAGGCACCGGGGATAGAGCAGAAAACAAGAGCACAGGAGCAGAATCACTGTTCTCACTGATGCTTTCCTTCTGCCAGTGGTAGACAAATGGTAAACAAAAATATTAGTTAGTAATAGGTGTTCTAATGAGAATCAGACAGAAGGGCTATTTATTTTACTAGCGGGTAGTCAGGGAAGTTCTCATCAGGAGATTGTATTTGATCTGAATTCTGAATTGCAAAAAGGAGGCAATTGGGTGAAGATTTGGGGAAATACCACTCAGGTGGAGGAAAAACTGGGACAAAGTGCTCTAGGACATGGATGAGCACAAGAACTGCAAGTGAATTTTAGTACTTAGTGTCCAAGTACAATTCAGAGATCATTGTGTTTTTGGACACTTGGGGTATGCCATTAAA
>NW_012116088.1:1659294-1663486 GCF_000951035.1 Colobus angolensis palliatus | reverse complement strand
CTTCCTTCCTTTCTTCCTTCCTTCTTTCCTCTCTTCCTTCCTCCCTTTCTTACACAAACATCTGTGAAGTGCTCAGAGTGTATGTATGTGACAAAGACACAATAGAGGAAGTTTGGTGGGGGGCAGATCCATCAGTTGGAGTTCACCAAGAACAGGTGGTCCTCATTCAACAAATTCAAATGCACAGCTTGCTTCAGCCTTGGCTGATTTTCCGAGGCAGAATTTAAAAGTTCCAGATTCCTAAATTTCAAAACACAATAACCTCTTCTGTTTGTTTCACTTATTATAGCAAATGTCTCTCATTTGTGAGATCAACATTTTTGGTGTGCACATTATGAGGTAGGAGTGTGGGGGAAAGTGTTATGCCAACAGTGAGGGGGAAACCAAACTTCGTCCTCTAGCATGAAAATAGTGACTCATTCCTTTACATCAGGGTTGGCCTTTGGGATATTGGTTTTAAAAACTTAACTCATTGGCAGCAAAAATATAAAAAATAACATTCACACAACAGACATACCCACGAAGCCATTAAAAAGTCCAAAGTGGAAAACATGCTGAAGATGACTGTAAAGACATATCATAGCATGTAGCTCATCCAGACAGGAAAACATTTTAGAGCATTTTCACAACGGGCTTGGGAAGGACGACTTATCTGTTTTACCCTCTCTGGGTTACACAATGTTGAATACAACTGTTAACAGTGTCAACAGCATTTGGATATTATGATCACTATTATTGTTGTTTTAATTAACACTATGAGGAGCGTCTTTAACTGGAAACTTTATGAAGACAATTGAAGGTTTAGCTGAGAATAGCTGAATCCACATTAACAAATGAAAACTATGTACAGTTTATTCACTACATATATAACTTAAGCACAATTATATTTGTAGTTCATTATAAATAATAACTAGATATTAACTTTCTATCTCCTTCCACTAAGAGGTAGTGTAACCCTTAGTTTTGCCTTGCAAGGGAAAGGGCAGCTCTGGGCTGATGTGGATTCTCTCTTTCTTCAATACCTGTTGTTCCACACCCGGCCCCCCCAAGAGTTGGTCATGGGAAAACTGCTTCAGTTCATTTCGCATATTAGGTTCAGAACTATTTGGACAGTTCTCAGTCTCTGCTTCTCCAATTTTGGATGTTCAGTCTGTAAGCACAGTTTTTGTTGCTTTTTCTCAATGTCCTTTTAAAAACACTGGCTGCTCAAGGCTGCTGTTGTGTGGCCCAGTGTTCTCAGCACCATCTCTCTTCTCTCTCATGGTCGCTTCTAGACTTGAGCATGGGGAGGGCTTGATCAATCCCGAGTTTCTGTGTGCCAAGCAAACACACAAATGATTCCCCTTTTCAGTGACTGTCTGTGGACCCCGCACTTCTCCCTGGTGCCTTGATAAACACCTCCTCTAATTGCCTATAAGCTCTGGTCGCTGTTCACCTACTTCCACCTACCTTCCTACCTACCTCTGCCTACATTCTTGCTCTCTGTGCTTCAGATACACAGGACTTTTCCTAGTTCCTGCAAAAGGTTCCACGACATTATCTCCTGTCTCAGGGCTGTCTTACAAGCTGCTGCCTCTGCCCGAAAAGCTTTTCTGCTGTGGTCAACCTTTTCCTCTGCCCCAGCATCCCTGCCTGTTTGTGCTAGTTGATTCCTCCCCATTTCTCAGATCTCTGTGAAGTGCCTCTGCTGTAGAGATGCTGTCCCTGGCCATGTAGTCTATACTGGACTTGCTTACAACATATTCTCTGCATTAGTCAGGGTGGTGCTAACTGTTGTAACAAATAAACTTCCAAATTTCAGTAGTTTTACACAAATTTTATTTCTTCCTCACAGTTTTAGGTTCCTAGGACTAATGTAATAAAGTACCAAAACTGGGTGGCTTAAAATAACACAAACACGTATTGTCTCACACTTCTGGAAGCTGGAAGTCTGAAATCAAGGGGACAGAAAGGCCATGTTCTCTCTAATGGCTCTAGGGAAGAATTCTTCCTGGGCTCTTCCAGCTTCTGGTATTTACCTGTAATCCTTGGCTTGTAGCCTCATCACTCCGGTTCCATGGCCCTGTTCTCCCCGTGTCTTCACATTATCTTCCCTCTGTCTGTGTCTGTCCGTGTGTCCAAATTTCTCCTCCTTATAAAGGACATTAATACTATGGGATTAAGGCCTACTCTAATGATCTCATTTCAAGTTGATTACTTTTCTAAAGACTTCTTTCCAAATAAGGTCGCTTTTTGAGGTAATAAGAGTTATGACTTTGATATATCTTTTTGGGGGAACACACTTCAACCCATAATACCCACAATGCTCTCAATGTTTTTGGTCAATGGGCAGGTTTCCTACCCATGACGAAGGAGGAACCAGACTCCTCCCACTTTATTGCACTTCTGCTCCCTTAGGCTTTGGCATCATCTATGTCTAGCTGATGAACAAAGAAAATGTGCAAAGGCACATTACCTCACACCCACACTGGCCCAAGAGGTGGTAACATCGTTTTCACCCACACAACCTTCTGGAGGACGGGTCTCAGGGCCTCATCTAGATGCAAGGGGAGAATGGAAAATGTAGTCCCCGCTGGGCAGTGCTTCTTTTTTTTTTTTGGACAGAGTCTCACTCTGTCACCAAGGTTGGAGAGTGCAGTGGTGCGATCTCAGCTCACTGCAAGCTCCACCTCCCGGGTTCACGCCATTCTCCTGCCTCAGCCTCCCCAGTAGCTGGGATTACAGGTGCCCGCCACCACGCCTGGCTAAGTTTTTGTATTTTTGGTAGAGATGGGGTTTCACCATGTTAGCCAGGATGGTCTCGATCTCCTGACCTTGTGATTCGCCCGCCTTGGCCTCCCAAAGTGCTGGGATTACAGGCGTGAGCCACCGCGTCCGGCCTGGGCAGTGCTTCTTAAGCCATCTGTGGTGAAGAGCTCGCATTTCTATTTACAATTCATCACAGGCCAATATTTTATAAAACAGAATTTAAAATGTACTATATTTAAAAAATGAATGAAAAGCATGCAAAATACAAGCTCCATTTTAGAAATTATTAAATTTAACAAACCTAAAGTTACTTCATCAAAATTCTGCAAGTTTCTAAAGACTTAAATTCTCAATTTCCACACTTATTCTTGTCATGGACCGCTAACGGTTTGTAGATGGGCACTGGTCCATGGCCCAAACTTTGAGTAGCACTGCCTTACATTGTGGAAGGAAGTATCACATTTGTCATGTAGATGACCATCTCTGCCTCACTCTAATAGCCTCTGGCACTTACCCTAACCCTGTTGTCAGACTTTATTATGCTTATCTGTTTGACAGTTGTCTTTCCTGCTCATCTAGACTCCAAACTCTGTGAGGTCAGAGACCACGTTTGTTTTGTTTATGACTGTGTCCTTAGAACTCAGTTGAGTGACTGGCATAAAGTTAGAGATTAAGAAATATTTGACAAAATTTTGTTTCTGGTCTGTATCTGGAACAAGTCTGTACCTGGAACAATTCCTAAGAAAAACATGTTTACATAAAATTAGTGACATTAATTTACTTAACAGAAGCTCTATTATTTTCATCTGCTTTTAAATGTTTTCCTCTTGCTTTGTTTATCAAGCACTCATGCCCTAACTCTATATAGTACAGAAAAGAAGGAGCTCTTTGAAACAATGGGCCAATGAAATGACAAGCAGGAGTCAGGCTGGATGGCTGGCCTTTGTTAAAGCAAGAAGAATGGTAATAGTTTTCCAAACTCTTACTGAACTTAGGAAGAATAATTCTGTAAGCAAAGTAAGAATATTTTGCTAAAGAAGTAAATACTGAGAAATAAAGAGAGGGCCCAGTTAGTTGCCATAATCAATGAGAATTCTTCCATGAAGACAGAAAAAGAAAAATTGTAGATAATAGCTTTTGAAAACATGTACCCTTGGAGAATGGAATATTGCTGAGTTCTGTAAGGAAAAATTTAGTGACTATTCTAAATGCAAAATTCAGAAGTGGCCCCATTAGTCAAGCAAGAATCTAATAAATGATTTGAGCAGGATTATTTGTAATGTTTTTCTCCAATACCTGGAAATACTATTGTTCCGTAGAAAGAACTTTGGAGGATTTTTTTTTTTCTAATTTTATATCTCATAGCCTTTTTTAAGAGTATAGGTGCTATACGTGATATAAATGATGAATTGATGGGTGCTGACGAGTTGATGGGTGCAGCACA
>NW_012116088.1:1653525-1658630 GCF_000951035.1 Colobus angolensis palliatus | reverse complement strand
GTATTTTTAGTAGAGACGGGGTTTCACCATGTTGGCCAGGCAGGTCTCGAACCCCTGACCTCAAATGATCCACCCACCTCAGCCTCCCAAAGTGCTGGGATTACAGGTATGAGCCACCATCCCTGGCCTACATACTTTTTATGCATTGTTCATTTGACTTCCACTGCAAGTCTACAAGGTATTATTGTCTCCATTCTGCAGGTGACAGAACTGAATCTGCAAGAATAAGTAATTTTCCAGAGGTCTCTGAACTTGCTAAGTGAGAAATATTTACCCAGTTGTTAATAGCTTCCTATTTTAACAATGAATTCAATCATCTAAAAGTCAGTCCTCTCCCAAGGACAAATCACCACAGATTTCTTTTAGTTTTAGAAACAGTGACATCTATGAGCATTTATTTTCTTTTTGAAACTCTTTATATGATCTTAGGTTATATTATGTGAGGTTGTGTTATACCATATTGTGTTATTTATTTGGGTGACAAAGATTTTCTTCACTGATTTGGGATCACACAGAATTTTCGGAGCCAATACAACTCAGAGTCACAGGAACAAGATAATTTATAAGAATTTAAATTTGCATCACTCAGGATCTCATAGGCAACAACTACTTTCATTTATTACCCCCAGGAGAGGATCTTGGGGAGAGAGAAAAATGTGAAACTCCAGTGACAATAAACCAGCAAAATAATGTGTTAAAAATGTTTACTGAAGATATAATTTGATGAAATAAAAGTTGTTGCCGCAAGAAAGGAGATAATGGTGACTTTCAATGACTTAATTTCTTTCTGGAAGCTAAATGTGTTTCAAACTCCTAAGCTTCTATTGTGTATTGCTTGAGTTTCTTGTTTAGCAATCTCATTGATTTAGTATGTCATGGCCTTTCTTTCTTCCTTTAAAGAGACAATCAACTCAGGTTTGCATGTTCCTTCCCTTCTTTTCCTCCGTATCCTCTGGCTTTAGGACAGATGTGTGTCTCATTAGTTTTGCAGGCATTTCCAGGCCACTTGGAAGCTAACTCTGCAGCTGCAAGGCACCTTGCTTGGCCTGTTGTCTGGGACGCAATAAACCATGATATAGTGTGTTAGGTCTTTCAAAGTACTAAGCATAACGGGTGCACAGAAGAGGGAATTAGTTATATTTATAAGAATGAGGAGACATTTAACAGACAAGAACAATTTTAAGGCTGAGTTTTCAATACCCCAGACAAATAGCTCCATGAAGACAAAGCTATTGTTATCTGTTGATCACTGTATTACACAGAGCTTATGACAATTCTTGAAACATAACACATTGAAAAAATATTTGCTGAATGGATCAATAAATGATTTAAAAATCATTGTGGTGTAATGGAGAAATGTAAGGCCAGTAAAGTTAAAAACTGTAGGATTGTTTCCTTCTTGAGTGTGCTCGTCATCTGCTGTGCAGTCTTGGTAAAGTCACCTGCTTCTGAGTGTTAGCTTCCCTCCCTATGAAAAAGCAGAAAGTAAAGTGAATGTTCAAATATTATTGTGAATATTAAATGAAGTAAAATGTGTCAAAACCACACACAAATACACACACACACACACACACACACACACACACACACAACATACCAAGATCTCTGGGATGCAGCAAAAGCAGTACTAAGAGGAAAGTTGATAATGTTAAATGCCTACTTCAGAAAGCGAGAAGGAGCTGAAATTAATGATCTAACATCACACCTAGAGGAACTAGAAAAACAAGAACAAACTAACCACAAAGCTGGCAGAAGAAAAGAAGTAACTAAAATCTGAGCAGAATTGAACAAAATTGAGACCCCCAAATCCCTACCAACAAATCAACAAAACCAAAGCTTTGTTTTTTGAAAAGATATAAAGTTAATAGGCTGCTACCCAGATTAACAAAAGATAAACGATCCAGATAAACACAATCAGAAATGAAAAAGGTGACGTTACAACTGATCCCATGGAAATACAAAAGATCCCCAGACTAATACTAATACTCTACACACATAAACTAGAAAATCTAGAGGAAATCGCTAAATTCTTGGAAACATACAACCTCCCAAGATTGAATCAGGAAGAAAGCAAAACACTGAACAGAATGATACTGAGTTGTGAGACTGAATCAGCAATAAAAAACCCTACCAACTAAAGAAAAAGCCCAAGACCAGAGGGATTCACAGCCAAACTCTATGAGATCTGTAAAGAAGATCTGGTACCAATTCTAGGGAAACTATTCAAAAAACTGAGGAGGAGGACCTCCTCCCTAACTCATCCTATGAAGCTGTATCACTCTGATACCAGAACTTGGCAAAGGCATAATGAAAAAAGAAAAGTACAGCCAATGTCCCCGATGAACATAGATGCAAAAGTCCTCAACAAAAATACTAGCAAACCACATTCAACAACGTATCAAAAAGTTAATTCACTGTAATCAGGTAGGCTGCATTCCTGGGAAGCAAGGTTGGTTCAACACATGCGAATCCATAAAATGTGATTCACCACATAAATAGAACTAAAAACAAAAGCCACATGGTCATCCCAATAGATGCAGAAAAAGTCTTTGATAAAATCCAGCATCCCTAATAGATGCAGAAAAGATCTTTGATAAAATCCAACATCCCTTTATGATAAAATCCCATAAGAATTTATGAATCAAAGGAACATACCTTAAAATAATAAGAACCATACATCATTTTGATGATATACCCATGGTCAATTGCATACTAAATGGGTGAAAACGGGAAGCATTCTCCTTGAGAACTGGAACAAACAAGGATACCCACTCTTACTACTCCTATTAAACATAATATTGGAAGTCTTAGTAAGAGCAATCAGGTAATAGAAAGAAATAAAAAGCCTCCAAATAGAAAGAGAAGTCAAACTGTCTCTCTTCACGGATGATAGGGTCCTGTGCCTAGAAAAACCTACAGACTCACCCAAAAAGTTCCTGGAATGGATAAATGACTTCAGTAAAATTTCAGGGTACAAAATCAATGTAAAAAATCAGTAACATTTTTATACACCAACAACATCCAAGCTGAGAGCCAAATCAAGAATGCAGTCCCATTTACAATAGACATACACACACACA
This sequence comes from Colobus angolensis palliatus, assembly GCF_000951035.1. NCBI lineage: Eukaryota > Metazoa > Chordata > Mammalia > Primates > Cercopithecidae > Colobus > Colobus angolensis. Next base: position 1,655,550 of record NW_012116088.1, on the reverse strand, counting down.
CACACACACACACACACACACACAAACACCTTTAATCATAGCACTTTGTGAGACCAAGGCAAGAGGATTGCTTGAGCCCAGCAGTTCAAGACTAGACCGGGAAATGTAGGGAGACCTTCTCTCTACAAAATAAATAAATAAATAAATAAATAAATAAATAAATAAATAAATAAATAAATAAGCTGGGCATGGTGGTGCACACCTGTGGTCCCAGCTAAACTCAGGAGGCTGAGGCAGGAGGAATGTCTGGGTCCAGGAGGTCAAGGCTGCCATGAGGCATGATCACACCATTGCAATCTGGCCTGGGCTACAGAGCAAGAGTCTGTTGCCAAAGCAATTAATAAATATATTAAAGTAAAAATATGATATTATACTATAATTTACAGAATATGGTTCATGATGTATTAAAACTCTTGACACTTTAGTTATGTGCAAAGAAAATAATAAAAACATAAAGCAGAGAAAAAATAAAAATATGGCATTATAATCTTATGGGACTGCTGTCTTATATGTGGTCTATCATTGACTAAAATATCATTATGCAGCACATGACTATACAGTCATATACAGATATATAGGAATGAAGAAATATATGCATATATATATATAGGGCATATAAAATGAAGGAATGCAATTCCTTCAATATAATAAAGTATAAATAAATGTAACATTAATATAATGAAGGCCACATGTGACAGGCCCACAGATCATGTCATACTTAATGGTGAAAAGCTGAAAGTTTTTCCTCTGAGATCAGAAACAAGCTCTAGGGATGCTCACTCTCACCATTTCCATTCAGTATAGTATTAGAAGTCCTAGTCAGAGCAATTTTAGGCAAGAAAAAGAAAAAAAGTCATCCAAATTGGGAAGCAAGAAGTTAAATTGTCTCTGCAGATGACATGATCTTATGAAATCCTAAAGACTACAAACAATAAAACTATTAGAACCAATAAACAAATTCAGTAAAGTTGCAGAATACAAAATGAGCACACAAAATTAATAACAGTTTTATACACAAACACTGAACAAGAAAACAATCCCACTTATAATAGCATAAAATACTTAGGAATAAAATATTTAACCAAGGAAGTAAAATATTTGTACACTGAATAATATACAATATTGACAAAAGAAATTTAAGAAGGCACAAATAAATGGAAAGATACCCTGTGTTCATGGACTGGAAGAATTAATATCCTAAAAATGCCATGTTACCCAATGTGACCTACTGATTCAGTGCAATCCTTATCAAAAGTCCAGTGACATTTTTTCAGAAAAATAGAAAATATCCTAAAATTCATATGGAACCACAAAGGACCCTAAATAATCAAGGCAATCTTAAACAAAACTGAAGACATCACACCATCTGATTTTAAAATATACTACAAAGCTATAGTAGTCGAAACAGCATGATACTGGCATAAAAACAGACATATAGCAGAATGGAAAAGAATAGTAAGTCCAGAATAAATCCATGCATTTATGGTAAATTAGTCTTTGACTAAAGTGCCAAGAATACATAATGGGGAAAGGAAAATCTCTCCAATAAATGGTGTTAGGAAAGCTGGATGGCCACAAGCAGAAGAATGAAATTGAACCCTTATTTCACAACATAAACAATAATCAGTTCAAACTGGATTAAAAACTTAAACCTGAAACTGTAAAACTACTAGAAGAAAACAGGGAAAAAGCTTCTTGACACTGGTCTGGGCAATGACGTTTTGAATATGACCCAAAAGGACAGTCAACAGAAGCAAAAATAGACAAATGGGATTACACCAAACTAAAAAGCTTCTGTATAGTAATGAAAACAATCAAAAGCATAAAGAGACAACTTACAGAATGGGATAAAATATTTCGAAAACATACATTTGATAAAAGCAGGAAAACAAAGTAACTCAATTAAGAAATGGGCAAAGGACCTTAACAGACATTTTGTAAAAGAAGACATACAAATGGACAACGGATATTTTTTTTTTTTTTTTTTTTTTGAGACGGAGTCTCGCTCTGTTGCCCGGGCTGGAG
>NW_012116088.1:1640922-1653129 GCF_000951035.1 Colobus angolensis palliatus | reverse complement strand
CCAGGTTCACGCCATTCTCCTGCCTCAGCCTCCCAAGTAGGTGGGACTACAAGTGCTCGCCACAATGCCCAGCTAATTTTTTGTATTCTTTAGCAGAGACGGGGTTTCACTGTGTCAGCCAGGGTGATCTCCATCTCCTGACCTTGTAATCCACCTGCCTCAGCTTCCCAAAGTTCTGGAATTATAGGCATGAGTCACCATGCCCGGCCTTTAAGAAACCTTTTAAGCAGAAATACACGTAGATATCACCCAGTGTTGTATGGTAAGCGGTGATATAAAAATAAAATATTTCCTCTCATAAGGGCAGGTATCCTTTCTTCTTGTTAGGACATGGCTCAACATAGACAATTCACATAACATATGTAAAAAGTGTGCTGTCATTTTCTAAATACAAATATTGAATTTTTCCCTAGTTGACTGTATTTATTCGAAAGGATATGATTAGGGAGTCTCATATGACAATACCTGCAACTAGACCGTTAGAGATGCGAAGAGCTTATCACAAGCTAACCGGGCCTTTTCCATGGTTTAAGACCTGTGTCTACGAAATCTCTCCCTCTCAAATAAACCCAGAGACCCAGGGTTTGGTTTTCTTATGAAACAAAATTCAACAAAAATATTTAAGTTAAAGAGAATTATTCCATTATTTATTGTCACTTCTAAAAATTATTAAGAGGATTCAAACTTACGGGGCAATGAACAGTATAGTATTTTAAGATGACCGCCAAGATTCCCATCGTGTGTTCATGTATTTTATATAGTCTCTGGAGCCTATGACATGATGCGATATCATTCACATGATTGGGTTACTAATTAACTCTGAGTTACTCAAAAGGGGGGATTATCCTGGATGAATCTGATCTAATCAGGCAAGTCTTTAGAAGAAGTACTAATGTGATGTGATGATGAGACATGAGGCAAAGAATTGAGACTGCTCTCCAGCCTCTAGGAGCTAGCAAGAAAGTGGGGACTTTTCCAGTCCTGCAACCACAAAGGGAATCCAGTCAACAACTGAGTTCAGTGAACACCTTGAAAGAACTTGGAAGAGAGCCTAGTGCTCCAAATGAGAGCTGTAGCACAAGAGGCACCTTGATTCCACGCTTGCGAGAGGCTGGACAGAAGATCCAGCTAAGGCGTGCCTGGAATTCTGACCCAAGAAAACTGTGAGATAATAAATTTGTGTTGTTTGAAGTCTCCACGTTTGTGGTAATCTGTGATGCAGCAATAGAAAAACAAATTATACAGTTTTTGCAACATTCACTAGAATCCCTTTTCCTGCTCTGTACTGTTCTCTCACCTCCACAGGCTCATTCAACTCGTTCACTTCTCTAAAAGCTTCCTCCTTTATGTCCAGACTGATTAGCTTTCTTATGCTTTTCTCCCTTCTAACGCCCCCTCAGCATTTTAATAGGAAGATTAACTTAACTTGCCTTCCAGCAGGAATGTTTCCTCCCCTAGAAGAAGTAAGGAGGTGGGTTAGGCAGGCAATTTTAGTAATCTCTTGTACCCAAAAAGGAGTGGATTAGTCTATGTCCAGTCTTTTGTGACAGTTTTTGGACCTATGTGCACACGCTTACACGGACTGCACACTCATGATGACGCTTAACCATTTGCCTTTGACTTCTAAGTGAAAACAAAGCATATTTAGCCCACTCAAGTTTTTCCTCAGACACCCAAGAATGGCGTACCTTCATTTTGGTTCCTTAGTGAAAACGGAATTGTCTTCTAACATCTCTTCACTTTTTTCCATGTAGTAGAAGTTTTATCATTGAGCACCTGACCAATCAATTACATAGATTACATTTTTTCACCTCTCTCTTTTTTCTTTTTTGTTTTTGAGACAGAGTCTTGCTCTGTCGCCCAGGCTGGGGTGCAGTGGCGCGATCTCGGCTCACTGCAAGCTCCGCCTCCTGGGTTCACGCCATTCTCCTGCCTCAACCTCCCGAGTAGCTGGGACTACAGGCACCCGCCACGTGCCCTGCTAATTTTTTGTATTTTTAGTAGAGACGGGGTTTCACCGTGGTCTCGATCTCCTGATCTTGTGATCCGCCCGCCTTGGCCTCCCAAAGTGCTGAGATTACAGGCGTGAGCCACCGTGCCCGGCCTCTCACCTCTCTTACAGCTAGGATATGATGAATAGGATGTATGAGAAGGTGATATTTGCAACTTCTAGGGCATGCAGCTGAAGTTCTGCCTTATTCTAATTAAAACATGGTCATAACTCTTCTTGTCTTTTTGGGATAGAAATTAGGTCAAGTCCAATCCCGCAGATAGCCAAGGTGGATAACTGTTTGAAATTTTTGTATCAATTGGACAAATCATCTAGCATCTGTTACCAATATGTAGAATAACAGCAGCAAGCAGGCCATTTGGTTTACCTGCTCTTCCTTTAGGCTTCTTTGGTTCCCCGTCAGACCTTTATAAAATACTATACTGGCATTGTTTCTTTGGTTGTCTGTTTTGTACACTAGATTGTGGTTCCTGGAAGACTAAAATTTTTCTTCAAATTTCTCTGAATTCCCAGTTCCCGGAATAGCGCCTGATACACAAAAGGCATCCAGCCGATGTTTCTGAACAAAGAAATGAAGGTAATGTTTGAAATGAAGGTAATGTTTGAAGTTGAGAGGGAATGATGGGAAGGCAGACTAAACACAGAACTGAGAATCAGGAAAACTTGAAGAGATTATTTCCAAAGCTCTTACTGGTTACAGAGTTGGTTGGTGACATATCCAGAATATGATTGTGCTGGCTAACTTCTAGTCTATACTTTTACTACACCAATGTAGCTACAATTACATCCAGATCAGCAGACATTTAGGAAGGACATCATCTTTTTTTTTTTTTTTGAGACAAAGTCTTGCTCTGTTGCCCAGGCTAGAGTGCAGTGGCATGATCTGGGCTCACTGGAAACTCTGTCTCCCAGGTTCAAGCGATTCTCCTGTCTCAGCCTCCCAAGTAGCCAGGATTACAGGCTCCAGACACTGTACCCAGATAATTTTTGTATTTTTAGTAGAGACGGGGTTTCGTCATATTGGTCAGGCTGGTCTTGAACTCCTGACCTCATGTGATCCACCTGCCTTGGCCTCCCAAAGTCCCGGGATTACAGGCATGAGTCACTGTGCCTGGTCAGGGAGGACATCTTAAGGAGAGGTTATAGACAGGAGCAGGAGACAAGAGAGAATAGAAGTGGGTACACATACCAATGAGCATGGGTGTTGATATGGTTTGGCTGTGTCTCCACCCAAATCTCATCTTGAATTCTAACTCCCACAATCCCCACGTATCATGGGAGGGACGCAGTGGAAGGTAATTGAATCATGGGGGTGGGTCTTTCTCGTGCTGTTCTCGTGATAGTGAATCAGTCTCACGAGATCTGATGTTTTTATAAGGGGTTTCCCCTTTCGGTTGGCTCTCATTCTCTTTTGCCTCATGCCTTGTAAGACATGCCTTTTGCCTTCCACTATGATTGTGACGCCTCCCCAGCCATGTGGAACTGTAAGTCCATTAAACCTCTTTTTCTCTGTAGATTGTCCAGTCTTGGGTATATATCAGCAGTGTGAAAACACACGCATACAGGTGTGTGCCCCTAGAGTGGATTTTGGCAGAATACATTAATGCCTGAATTCTCATTTCGCTATTTATCCATGCCCATTGCCATGTAACTTTTCAGTTTATTCCACTAAAGAGGCAGAGTATGTTTCTCTGCCCCTTTATTTTGGGTTTAGTCACATGATTTGGTTTAGTCACATGACTTGCTTTTGCCAATGGAATTTTGGCAGAAACCACATAAGCAGTCTTGCTCTATTTTGTCTCTGATATGGTCACAAAACATGAAAGGCTGCCTGCTGTTACCAGGAGAAGGATGACAAGCAGATGGAGCAGAGAAGAGTTTCTACGGTTGAACCCAGGCCAGGATCTGCTGCGTCCCTGACCACCTTCAGATGTGTGAATGAGACCAGGTGAGAGCAGTTGAGTGGCTCAATTGAGTCCAGGGTAAATCAATCTACACTGTAGCCATGAGATAAATTTTTAAAAATCCCTTTTATTGTATGCTGCTGATATTGCACAGCACAATCATAACCATAATTACCTGATGGGGGTTATGGCTAGAAATAGCTGATATGAATGAAGGGGAATGATGTCAGCAAAGCTCTCTTGAAAAGGAATTGTTGGAATTTAGGATTGCATTTCAGTGGTAGGGTGAAGGCTGCGAAATGCCACATTTGCATGTTAGTCTCCTAGTGGTGTCCTCATCACACATATTTCAGTTCTAGATGACAATATTTCAACCTAGGAGTGATTATTTTCATTTTACAAAGACCAAAGAGTCATGAAATAGCACCTTTCCTGAACTATGCCATAAAGGCTAGATAGAGATAAATGAGAAACAATTTAAATAAGTAACTGAGTCTAGCTGATTCTCAATTATTGCTACATGGTTGAACAATTAGAGGAAAATGTACTTTATTAAAAGTTGGGGAACTCAAAATTATTTGTAATATTTGAACAATAAATAGCCTTTGCTTAATGGATAGAGATACTATTTCATGTCACCAACACGTTTGCTCATATGATTGGAGAACTTGGCACTGCCAAAAATACATTATTGGCTTTCAATTATTGTAGAAAAGTGAAATGCTCCTGGCTGGGTATTTTTCAAACTCCTCTTGATTTATGTCCAGAGGCTCAATACTGGGAAGACACTCTTTTCTCCCATTTCTCCTTCTTCAGCCAAGTCCTCTGCCTCTATTATCCTTAAATCTCTTCTTTTTCTTTCATTTTGTTTTGCCTCCAAGTGGAATTTCCTCCCATGAAAAAGCCTTTTTTTTTTTTTTTTTCATTTTTGAGATGGTTTTGCTCTGTCACCCAGGCTGGAGTGCAGTGGCATGATCTCAGCTCACTGCAACCACCACCTCCCGAGTTCAAGCAATTCTCCCACCTCAGCCTCCTCCAAGTAGCTGGGATTACAGGCACACGCCACCACACTCAGCTAATTTTTGTATTTTTAGTCGTGACAGGGTTTCCCCGTGTTGGCCAAACTGGTATTGAACTACTGACCTCAGGTGACCCACCTGCCTTGACCTCCCAAAGTGTCGGAATTACAGGTGTGAGCCACCACGCCCAGCCCAAAAAGGCTTTTCAACTTTAGTATTTTCACATTCCCATGACTTTTATTCATAACTCATCCCATATCTGGTTTGTTCAAAGAAAAATACCAAATTCAGTTAGGTAAGGGTAAGGTTCCCAACTATTTGAGAAGAGACCAAGGTACTATAATAAGGAGACTCCAAACTGCAGAGGCTCATGGAAGAGAGGTTTATTTCTCTTACATAATGGTTCAAAGGGAGGCAGTAGTCCAAGACAGTAAGATCACTCTACCTCATGAGGGTCAGCCGGGAATCCAGTCTGGGTCCTTTGATCATGTTGTCCTGCTATTGACTAGGGTGTTGTCTGCATTTTTGGCAGTGGTATTCTATGACCACATTTATGTTCTAGTGTATAGAAGTGGAAAGCGGAGAAGTAGAGGAAAAGTGATGCCCATTTAATGAAGTGATAGAAAAGCTTCATGCAAAACTGCTGTTTATATTCCACTGGTGAGAACATAGCCACATGGCCATATTTAGCTGCAAGGGAGTCTTGGAAAATGGATTAGACAATTAGTGGACAACATGTCATGCAAAACCGTATTGTGGGGATGCAATATTAAAAGATAGAAGAGAAGCCTGGATAATATGGTCAATTAGCATCCTCCCTTAGTTTCCCAGAAGGGCACACATATATATTGCATGAGTGATTTTCTCTAGTACTAAAACTCCTTAGTGGAGCTAAGGGGTAAACCTTGATACACCAGCTACTCCCATCTTATGAGGGATAAAACATGCTGTAGAAATCTTCCAGATTGGATTTTAAGATCTTGTGATGCTGAGCCCATTAGCCAGTCAGTGAACTGGCCCCTCCTTCAACTGAACCTGTCAATTAACTACTTAAAATGGGAAAATAAAGACATCACCATACTTATAAAATACACAGGGAAAAATTACAGAAAGTATTTTTCTTCCTTCAGAAGTAATTCCCTTGAACAAAAAGTCTGAGGAAAAATTTAGCAAAACGTATTACTATATAGTAGTTGTGAATCCTGTTTCACCAAATACTAAAGCGTCCTGAAGGTGTTTTCTCCTCATATACTGCAGTGATAAGGTCCCTAATAATTTTCTGGTTTATTTGGAAAGGCTTTGGTTAGGGGGTCTTTAATGTTTTTTGTAGATTGAGGGGGTACATGTGCATGTTTGATATATTGTGTAGTGGTGGAGTTTGTGCTTCCAGTGTACACATCATCCAAACAGTAAATATTGTACTCAGTAGATAGTTTTCAACACTCACCTCCCATTTTGGAGTCCCCAGTGTCTATTATTTCCCTCTGTATATTCATGTATACCCATTGTTAAGCTCCCACTTACAAGTGAGAACAAGCAGTATTTGATTTTTTATTTTAATTAATTAATTAATTTTGTTAGAGACAGAGTCTTGCTATGTTGTGTAGGCTGGTCTTGAACTTCTGGCCATAAGTGATCTTTCAACACCTCACTTGGGGCCAGGAGTCATTTAGGATAATGGCCTCCAGCTCCATCCATGTTGCTGCAAAAGACATAATCTTATTCTTTTTTATAGCTTCATAATATTCCATGGTATATATGTACCACATTTTCTTTACCCAATCATCTATTGATAGATACTTAGGTTGATTCCATGACTTTGCTATTGTGGATAGTGCTGCGATAAACATATGAGTGCAGGTATCTCTTTAATATAATGACTTCTTTTCCTTTGGGTGGATACCCAGTGGTGGGGTTGCTAGGTCAAATTACAGTTCTATTTTTAGTTATCTGAGAAATCTAATTTCCACAGTTTGCACTAATTTACATTCTTACCAACAGTTTATAAGCATTCCCTTTTCTTTGCATTCTTGTCTACATCTGTTGTTTGAGTTTTTAATAATAGCCTTCTGATTGGTGTGAGATGCTGTCTCATTGTGGTTTTAATTTGTATTTCTCTCATTAGTGATGTTGAGTATTTTTTCATATGTTTGTTGGCTGCTTGTGTATCTTCTTTTGAAATATGTCTGCTCACATCCTTTGCCCACTTTTTAATGACATTGTTTTTTCTTGAGTTATTTAAGTTCTTCGTGGTCTGGATATTCTTTGTCAGATACATATTTTGCAAATATTTTTTCTCATTCTGTAGGTTATTGGTTTACTCTTTTGATTATTTCTTTTGCTGTACAGAAGCTTTTTAGTTTAATTAAGTCCCATTTGTCTTTTTTTGTTTTTGTTGCATTTGATTTTGAGGCCTCTGTCATAAATTCTTTTGCTAGGCCAATGTCGTGAAGAATTTTTCTAGGTTTTCTTCTGGGATTTTTTATAGTTTCAGGTATTACATTTAAGTACTTCACCCATCTTCAGTTATTTTTTGTATATGATGACAGATAGGAGCCCAGTTGCATTGTTTGGCATATAGCTATTTAATTTTTTCAGCACCACATATTGAATAGGATGTCCTTTCGTGGGGGATCTTTGAAATAAATGCAACTTTTCCATTTTGCTTCATTCTGTTCATTTCCTTTTACTTTCCATTTAACTCCAGGCACATTTTTTTTCCTTTTTCTTTTTAAATTTGTATAAATGTAAGGCAGTACAAGTGTAATTCTTCGTATAGTGGTGAAGTCCTGGCTCTTGGTGTATTCATCACCTGAATAATGGACCTTGTATCTATTAAAATTTCTCATGACCCTCCTCCCTTCCACCTCCTTACCCTCTGAGTCTCCAGTGTCCATCATTTCACACTCTATGCCCATGTGTACACGTTATTTAGTTTCTGCATGTAAGTGAGAATATGTGGTATTTGACTTTCTGTTTCTGAGTTGTTTCACTTAGATAATGGCCTCCACTTTTATCCATGTTGCAGCAAAACACATGAATTTATTCTTTTTTATGGCTAAATGGTTTTCCATTGTCTATAAACACCCATTTGCTTTATTCAGTCATGCTTTGATGAATACTTAGGTTGATTTCATGTTTCCTATGTTTTTTCCTCCCCCCTTCCCTTCCCTTCCCTTCCCTTCCCTTCCCTTCTTCCCTTTGTTTCTGTTGTAACAGTCAAGGTTGAGTCAGGAAACAGACTTCATTCAGTTATTTATTTTATAAACAACCTTATTGAAGTAGAATTGATTTGTAGTGAACTGTGCATATTTTGTGTGTAAAATTTGATGTTTTGACGTATGCATACATGTACAAAATCATTACTATAATCAAGATAATGACCATCTCTGTTCTTTCCAATGGTTTCTTTCTGCCTCTTTGTAATTTCTCTTTTCCTTCTACCCAACCCCTGTCTCATCCTCAGGCAACCACTGATCTACTTTTGTTATTGTAGATCACTGTTTGCATTTCCCAAAACGTAATAATAATGGCATGATGTTATATAAGGGTATGTTTTTCTGTCTTCTTTCATACATCATAATTATTTTGTGAGTAGTCTATGTTGTAGCATGTATCAATAGTTCATTCCCTTGTATTGCTGAATAGTACTGATCTAATTTGAATTTATTCACAAAATTCCTTTCTTATTTTTTAATACTGTAGAATCTGTAGTAATTTCACTTCTCTCATTCCTGATATTGTAAGGTGATATTGGTCAGGCTAGAATTTTATCAATTATTTTAATTTTCTCAAAGAACAAGATTTTGGTGTAATTGATTGTCTCTATTTTATTCCTGTATCATTGATTTCCACTCCAATTTTTGTTATTCTTCCTTTCTACTTAATTTAGGTTTAATTTGTTCTTCTTTTTCTAACCTCTTAATGAAGAATTGAAGTTTATATATTTGAGAAATTCCTTCTTTTTAATGTAGCATTTAGTGCCACAAGTGTCCCACTAAGTACTGCTTTAAAGGCATCCCACAAATTTTTACATGTTGTGTTTTCATTTTCATTTATTTCAATTCAAAACACTTTCTAACTTTTCTTTTGATTTCTTTTTTGACCTGTGTGTTATTAGAAATTTGTATTTACAATTCAAATATTTTTGTGTTTTCCAGAGATGTTTATACTATTGCATTCTAATAAAATTCCATTGTGGCCAGATAACTTACCTTTAAATTCATTAAATTTTTTAAATGACCCAGAATATGATAAATCCTAGCAAATGTTCTGCATACATTTGGAAAAGAGTTTACTCTGAGGTTGTTGTGGATAAATCCTAGCAAATGTTCTGTGTACATATGAAAGAGTTTACTCTGAGGTTGTTGTGTGGACTGTACTACAAATGTCAATTAGATCAAGTTGGTTGAAAGTGTCGTTCAAATCTTCTGTGTCCTTACAGATTTTCTGCTTATTCTACCAATTAGTGAGAGAGGGGTATTAAAATATCTCATTAAAATTAATTTCTTTTTTTCTACCTTCAGTTCCATCAATTTTTGCAACTTATGTTCTGAAACTCTGTTATTGGGTAAATAGACAAACCTAAATATGAAAGCCAAAATGTTAAAACTTCTAGAATAAAACACAGAAGTAAGTCTTTGTGACTTAGAGTAGGCAAAGAGTACTTAGGTCAAGCGCAATAATCATGCAGAAGAAAAGAAAAATTGATATTTTGGAATGCAACAAAATTAAAACCTTCTGTTCTTGGAAGACACAGGAAATAAAATGGGAAGCTCTGGTGTATTAGTTGGCTTGGGCTGCCATAACAAAATCCCATTGGTGAGGTGGCTTAAGTAACTTATTTCTCACAGTTTTGAAGTTTGGAAGTTTGATCAGAGTTACAGTATGGTTGGTTTCTGGTTATAGCTTTCTTTGTTGCTTTCAGATGGCAGCCTTCTTACTATGTCCTCACTTAGCAGAGAGACAGCTCTGGTGTCTCTTCCTCTTCTCGTAAGGGCACTAATCCCATCATGAAGGCTCCACCTCCTGAGTGTATCCAAACCTAATTATCTCTCAAAGGCCCTGTTTCTAAATTCTATTACATTGGGGGTTAGGGCTTTAACGTTTGAACTTTGAGGAACACAATTCAGTCTGTTGAGCATGAACTCTGAGAAAATATGACAGTATATAAAGAAGTTGCTCTTAGAATCTATAAAGAACTCTTGTACACCAATAGAAGACAAATTACTTAATAAGTGGACAAATAAAATATTTAAACAGGTACTTTACAAAGAAGATATCTGACTAACAAACATTGAAAAAATGCTAACAATTATTAGTTATTAGAAAATACAATTCAACCACAATGAGATACCCCTACACACCCCTGGAAAGATGAAAATTCAAAGACTGACCACACCAAATGCTCGTGAGGGTGTACAGGAGCACAAAGGTACTTTTTGGGATGATGAAAATGATCTGTATTTTGATTGGAATGATGATTACATTAGTATATGTGAAAACAAAACTTTAAAATGGAACTAGAACTTAGATGCACTGCTGATGGGAATATGATATATTACAATCACTTTCAAAAGCAGTTTGACAGTAAAGCTAGATATACAACCACCATATAACTCACCAATCTCATTACTAGATATTCACCCAAGAGAAATAAAAATATGTCCATTCTAAGACTTGTACATGAATGGCATAGTAATTTCATTCATAATAGCCCCAAACTGGGAACAGCCATATGTTCAACAACAGGTGACTAGATAAATAAACTATAGTACATCTATGCAAAGAAGTATTATTGGCAACAAGGAAAACATTACTGATTCTTGCCACCATGTGGATGAATATCTAAACTGAATCCACATTTGCAAAATTATGACTGAGACTGTGAAAGGGATCTGACCTAACCAACTCCATCTTGCTTCTAACCTCTAAGCTATTCTTGTTCATCCTTGAGTGTAGGCTAAACTTACTTTGGGAGAAATTTAGTTTATAATTTAAAACAGCCCTTTCCCAAAGCAGACCTCCTTCTTGTCTAGGGACTAGACTGCCTTTGCAGGACTAATATTCGCCACAAGATTAGAAATTATGGTTCAGGAGTCAGGCGGCTGGAGGTTACAAGATTCTGACCCTCCCTCAACTGCTCCTAAGATCAGTGATTGAAATATTTTGCAGACCCTGCACTTAATGGATCAGCTGGCACCACCCAGATTGATTAACTGGCTCATCTGATCTTGTGGCCCCCACCCAGGATCTGACTCAGCACCAGAAGACAGCTTCAACTCCCTATGATTTAATCCCTGACCAATCAGCACTCCTGGCTCACTGGCTCTCTCCCACCCACCAAATTGTCCTTAAAAACTCTGCTCCCTGAATGCTCAGAGACTGATTTGAGTAGTAATAAAACTCTGGTCTCCTCCACAGCCGCCTCTCTGTGAATTACTCTTTCTCTATTGGAATTCCCCTGTCTTGATAAATTTGTTCTGTCTAGGCAGTGGGCAAGGTGAACCCATTGAGCAGTTACAATACATTATATTGAACAAATGAAGCCAGACACAAAAAGATACATACTTCATGATTTAAATATATGAAATTGTGAAAAAAAAAAAAAAAAAGGCGGGGCTGGGCCCGGTGGCTCATGCCTGTAATCCCAGCACCTTGGGAGGCCGAGGCGGGCAGATAACGAGGTCAGGAGATCGAGACCTGGCTAACATGGTGAAATCCCGTCTCCACTAAAAAATACAAAAAAAATTAGCTGGGCATGGTGGCGGGCGCCTGTAGTCCCAGTTACTTTGGAGGTTGAGGCAGGAGAATGGTGTATGGTGTAACTATATTATTACTGTTAGAAGTCAGGTGACAGTGGAGTTGATGGTGAGGATGGTAATGGGTGGGTGGAGTAGGAAGAGCATTCTACCCTGGCTGGTGAAGTTCATGCTATTTAATTCGAACTTAGGATGTTAGAAGAGCAGCCCAGGGGAATTGAGATGAGTTGAGGCCAGATCACGAGGAGTCAGTCATAAATGCCATGCTGAGAAATTTAGGCTTTCTTGTACAGGTAGTGGTGTGAAATCAAAGCCTTCTAACCTGAACCATAAAAATTATTGTTTTATCATTTGAACTAGTGATTTTAAAACCTGAGTGTTTATCAAGCTCAGTTGGGGCAACTTCTGGAACTTTCATACACTCAGGTACTATTCCAGACTTTTCTGAATCAGGTTGATAATCAGCTCAAACTCCATTTTTCTCGTGGAGTACTTTTTTTTTTTTTTTTTTT
>NW_012116088.1:1596311-1635592 GCF_000951035.1 Colobus angolensis palliatus | reverse complement strand
CACTAGTGAGATGACCCCAGTACCTCAGTTGAAAATGCAGAAATCACCAGTCTTCTGTGTCCTTCGCGCTGGGAGTTGGAGACTGGAGCTCTTCCTATTCGGCCATCTTGCTCCGCCCCCCGTGGAGTACTTTCTTGATCACTCTACTGAAAGTGGCTGCCCAGTTATTCTATATCACATTTTATTGTTTTATTTGCATAACATCACTTAATCATCATTTGTACTGATATTGTTTATTTATTTGATGACTCATTTTTGTTTGTTTCTCCCAATTAAAATATACGTTCCGTGTAGGGAGGGACATGGTTAGTCTTCTTCACTGCTGAAACCATGGTGCCTGCGGTGGTGCTGGACACATGACAGGGTATCAGAATAATATTTTTGGTGAATAGATGAAAAGTCCAGGTTGTATTTTAAGAAAATTTATTTTAAAAATGCTTGTCAGTCTATTTCTGCTTTATTTTTGAACCACCGATTTAAATCACCCCAAATCTGTTTCAGTTTAGATGACAATAAGATGTAGGGGTAGTCACTCTAGGAAATTAACTATACTTTCAGCGTTCCTGGGACTTTCTAAACCTTAGAATATCAGGCTGGCAGGGGGAAGATAAATGTTAATTGAATTAAATTAAATTATTTTAAGTTCATCTGAGTGAGCATGAAAACTTCTTGAGCAAAGGCACCATGTTTCTCTGCTTAAATGTCTTTAATTCTCAAGGTGACCTCTTATTCTTCTTTCAAGAGTCCTTGGAAAGGTCTCCTCTTTTGGGAAAACTTCTTTGATTCTGAGAGCAAATGGATGTTCTTTCCCGTGCATTTCCATAAAAGTAATACCTAGCACTTATTAAACATTTATTATGGGCCAGACCTGCACTGTCTAAACTCCAGCATAGGTATTATTGCTTTTAATCTTTACAGCAATCTTATGAAGTTATTCCCATTATCCCCACTGTATCAAGGAGGTAGTTGAATATAAGTAAATTACTTTATTGATAATAAGGGTGCAAGGCATCAGTTCAGTCCCTCTGATTCTGGAATTTTGCACTGACTTATCCAATTTGGCTGATTTTCCACTAAAGTCTATTCATATCTTCATTAGAGAATTTTTCTATGTGCTTGTTAATTTGTATAACAACCTGTCTCTTTTGGGTTTGTTTTATAAAGTATTATTCAATTTTCCAACCACAGTATCTCGCCCAGTGTTTAGGCATAGTAGTTCTTCCATAAAGGTTTTCTGAGTGGATGAATATGGTTGCTTCTATAGTGCTTGGCATCATAGGAAGGAAATTACATAGTGGTTCCAACCTAGTAGACTCAAAGAACAGGGGAGTGTGTATAGCACTCAGTGTTCATCCAGGAAAATGGAAAGCATTAAATATTTAAAACAGAGGCAATTTAATGCAGAGGGTTGGTTGTGTGAGTTTTAGAGGAGGAGCTGGGAAGTAAAACACTGATGTAGCAACCTTGAGATTAGCAATGGCTGGAAACCCTCATTGCCTTAGGCAGGAGGGACACATGGAGGAGATGCAGGTGGAAACAATGCCAGGTATTTGCAGAGGGGATCTGAGCATCTGAGAAGTTTCACTGGCTACTGGAGATCCAGCCTAAGGCAGAGTGGGAAAGTGAGGCCTGTCCTACTTCTCTTTCTTTCTGTCTTACAATCTTTTTCCACGACCTTTCACTGGCTTTCCATGGGCACCTGGGAAACTGAGCCTGCAGGTGTCCAGGCCCCTCTAACACAAAGCAGAGCAGGTAGAAGGTGAGAAAGATCTCAGGGCAAGCAGATCCAGCCCTGGCACAGAGTAGAGGGATTTGGCATCAGCAGAATGTGGGTTGAAATTTGTGGTAGGATGCAAAGTAGCCTATCATGAGGTAAAGGTCCCCTCTACTCCGAGCTTAAATCTGGGCTAGTTTGGGGGCTGGGTTTGGCTAATGGGAGAGTAGCAAATGTCATGTAAGCAGACCATTAAGGGGCTTGGGCTGTAATCCTGAAAGACCTAATCCCAAGTGCCATAACATCAAAAATAAAATTCTGGAAAAAAATTTAGAAACTCTTTAAAAGACATTTATTTTCATTTATAAAAGGGGACTTACTTGAGAAACATAAGAAAACATGACAGACACTTCATAGGCCACTTTAAATGATAAAACAGGTAATAATAACCTACATATTTTGCAAGCATAAAGACTCAGGTACACTGACAGTTCCAGGAGTATAACCATTACGAGGCAGAGGAACCATGGCCATAAAGGAATAGCTTATATAACTGTGGTCATCTGAAATACCGTGATGAACGACCTGTTTTTTGTTGAGATCAAAAAGAGCAGAGGAAAAGTCTGTCCCAGCACTCAGAGGGAGATGGATTTTCTTTCTGTGTTTGTTCTCTCTGGGCCCCTGGTCAGCTGGATGTTGCTGTTGTCCACTGATATGGTTTGGCTGTGTCCCAACCCAAATCTCATCTTTATTGTAACTCCTATAATTCCCATGTGTTGTGGGAAGGACCTGGCGGGAGATAATTGAATCATGGAGGTGGTTTTACCCATACTGTTCTCATGGTAGTGAATAAGTCTCATGAGATCTGACGGTTTTATAAGAGGAAACCCCTTTCATTTGGTTCTCCTTCTCTCTTTTTGCCTGCTTCCATGGAAGATGTGACTTTCCTCCTCCTTTGCCTTCTGCCATGATTGTGAGGCATCCCCAGCCGTGTAGCACTGTGAGTCAATTAAACCTCTTTTTCTTTATGAATTACTTAGTCTTGGGTATGTCTTTATTAGTAGCATGAGAACAGACTAAAACACCCACCCATATTGAGGGCAGATTTTCTCCCCTAGTGCACTTAGACTCACAGAGTTATCTCTTCTGAAAACACTCTACAGACACACCTATAATAAGGCTTGACCAGGTTTCTAGGCATTTCTTAATCCAGTCAAGTTGACATTCAGAATTAAGTTCACAAGTCTACCCCTTATCAACTTGGCAAATACATGAATCTCCTTAACTTTACTAAATTCCAAATAAGATAACAACAAGGTAATAGTTCCACCTAACATGATGAAGGTAACATGATGTAACTATCATGCATACAATAAAAAATGCACTACTTGTGATTTTCAGAATTTTAAGATGCTAGATATTTCAGACTTTAGGGACTTAAATTTTAGGGGCTTTGATCATTTGGGATTTCAACATTTGGGATTGTGGCATTTGGGATTGTGTCTTTTAAGATTATGATCAGTCCTGAGGGTGAAAAAGTGTGTGCATTTTGAGACTTGCCCTCTCTAGCTGTGAGTGGAACCCTGCTGCTACCATATATATGAATGAGTCTGAGCTAGCTTGCTGCAAAATGGGAAGCCATGTGGATGAGAATCCTGGTATCCCAACTAGTCAATAGCTGACTGCAGGCACATGGGTGAGACCCAGGTGAGATCAATTGAGTCCAGACCAAATTGCCAACCTAAGGATTTGTGAGTTAAATAAATGGTTACTGCCTTAAACCACTACGTTTTGGAGTAGTTTGTTATGCAGCAAAGCTAACTGATAGATAATCCCAGCTATCTTACTAGCTATATGACTTGGTGCAAACCATATAATCTCTAAAGATCACTTTCCTTCTTTGTAACATGGGAATGATAGTAATCCTGGCACCACAGGACACTTGGGGAGATTCAATGAAATAATGCATGTGAAATAGAGCCACAGTGCTGGACACATGATGAGTGCTCAATAACTGTAGCCAGGACAATGATGATTTCAGGCTTTTTCAGCCTATCTGCTCTAATTGTTGACCCTCCCTATGTGAAAAAAAAAATAAGGAGGTTATTACTTAACAGGATAGGTATTGACACAAATGTCTTATTAAGAAGCTGTCTTAATTTTCCTACTGGCAGCAGGCAAATGAAGAGGGAAGATTTAAAAAAAAAAATGTAAAAAATACACAATTGTCTCATCAAACTAAGTCTATATGTAACTCTAAAGCTAAATCTCTGAAACAGGATATTCGCTAAGGTGTGTCTTGAATGACAATTGTGATTCACATGGATTGTACATTTGTATTAGAGATGCTGTGGATAAGATTATGTCAAAAAGTGCAGGATGCTAAATTGCTGAAACTCATCAGTTCACATAAAACCGACGTGCACTGCCATATTCCAGATGCTTGATTGTGGTTCTTTAATATAATGAGTTGCCAATTCCTCTCTCTAGAGAGCGATTGACAGATTGTGATGCAATCTGTTGATGTTCTTTGACGGTGATTCTCAGTCATTGCCACCACTACTAAGGAGCTTGGGAGTCTGACCACGGAGCTTCACTCTGGGAACTGTGTGTCAGTGTTGGGTGTCGCAGCCATTCCAATCGATATTAAAAAAGATAAACTATCAGCTAAAGAGTGGGATTTGAGGATCTTCAAAAAATAAGCAGAAGCTGGCCAAGTATATTACACAGAGAAGCCAACAATTAAATTACTGTGTGTGTTTCACGGAACAAGATGTCTTCACGGGAGACAAAGAAAAGCTGATAAAAATGAATTATAGAATGAATTATAGGAGGATTAAAAGACTGTACAATCTAGAGCTTGTTGAAGCTTGTATCTTTAAATCTTTGGGCAGGGATGATGCTGGGAAAAGGCTTGGTGTGGCTAAGACGGTAAACCTCCACCTGGGAGGAGTAAGCTCACAGGTCGCAATGCTATTGATATTTGGTTGTTATACATAATGTTGCTTTCAGTTGATATTTAAATCTTATTTTATTTAATCAAATTATAAAAATAATACATGTTCATAGGTGGTAGTATGGCACAATAGTTAGTTGTAGAATCAGCCTGCCTGTGCTCAAATCCTTCATAGCTGTGGGATTTGGGGAAAGGTATTTCACCTCTCTTAGTCTTGTGTATATTGTAGGAAAAATGGTGGGACTTGCCTCATCTGCTCATTTTGAGGATAACATGAAATAAAGCTTGGAAACTGCTTTGAACAGTGCCTGGAAAATAGAAAGCACTCTATAAATACTAGCTATTAGAGAAAACTTGGAAACAACAGCAAGGATAATAAAAAAATTCACCTATCACCCAGAAAGCAATTACCATTAATATTTTGATGTATTTCTGTTTGGAGTTCATGCCTTCTTAAAAGGATGTTGGTGAACTCAGACAAACTCTGAAGAGACTGGCATCTCTATTACTTAGAAGAATTTCTTTTGGGAGAAAATGGAAAATAAAATCAGTTCAAATGAAAACAATTTGTATACTATAGCAGGTGGAGATTTAATAGAATGCAAATTCAGAAGATGCATTGGGATTGAAGAATAGTTTTTATAAGCTGGTTTTGAACATCTACAACATGCAAATTTGGAAAGTTCTATAATAAACAACGTGGGTGATGGTATGGGGAAAAGGATTAATTTTAACACTGTTTTTGGAGTGAAAATTGGTGTAGCCCTTTAAAAGGGCTGTTTAGCAATGCAATTTTTTAATGTAAGATTTTAATGTACATACTATACCCTTAGACTTAGCAATGTCATGCTTGAATCTTTTCAAAGCAGGGCAAACCCAAGAATTGGCGATTGTTAGCAATAGTAAACGATTAGAAACAACCTAAATGGCTGTTAAAGAAAAAAGGGGGTAGTTATCATGAATGATAGCATTTCCATAATATGAAATACTATGCAGGCATTAAAATTAGTGAAGTAGGGTTACCTAAATGGCTTCATAAGAATACTGCACCATAACAATTTAAGTGGCAAAGGGCAATTGCAGCATTATACATGTATTACTGTATTACTCCATTCTCATGCTTCTATAAGGACATACCCGAGGCTGACAATTTATAAAAGAAAGAGGTTTAATTGAGTCACAGTTCCACATGGCTGGGGAGGCCTCAGTAAACTTACAAAATCATGGCAGAAGGGGAAGCAAACATGTTCTTCTTTACATGGTGGCAGGAGAGAGAAGTGCCAGCACTGGAAACGGCAGAGGCTTATAAAACCATCAGATCTTGTGAGAACTCATGATCATGAGAACAGCCTGGAGAAAACCACCCCTATGATCCAATCACTTCCCACCTGGTCCCTCCCATGACACGTGGGGATTATGGGAACTATAATTCAAGATGAGATTTGGGCGGGGACCCAGCTAAACCATACCAACTAAAACAGCATTGATGTTAAAAATAAAAACAAGGCTGGGCGAGGTGGCTCACGCCTGTAATCCCAGCACTTTGGGAGGCCGAGGCTGGTGGATCACGAGGTCAGGAGATCGAGACCATCCTGGCGAACACGGTGAAACCCCATCTCTACTGAAAATACAAAAAAGAAAAAACAAAAATAAAAACAAAAAAATTAGCTGGGCGTGGTGGCGGGTGCCTGTAGTCCCAACTACTCGGGAGGCTGAGGCAGGAGAATGGCGTGAACCCGGGAGGCGGAGCTTGCAGTGAGCCGAGATCGCACCACTGTACTCCAGCCTGGGCCACAGAGAGAGACTCCGTCTCAAAAAATAAAATAAAATAAAAAAATAAAAACAAGTTATACATTTCTATGTATACACAAGGTGAAACTGAACAGAAAAATCCCTGAAATGTTGCACATCCGACTAAGGGCTTAACTCCGACTAAGTGCTTAACCCCAGGTCAGGGAGGGGAAGAGGTGGGGAACTGGGACTCAGAAAGGGCTTCACTTTGTCTGTATTGTTTGCATTATTTACAGGGAGAAGGCAGTTATGTATTTTTTGAATCATTATTAACTGAACAGATTAAAAGTTTACAAAAACTTGAGTGTAAATTTATAAAAATATTTTTTTATGGAAAATGACACTTTTGATTATGTTAAGACATATTTTCACAAAAGTGTCTAATTTTGCAAAAGGCTGAGGAAAACCATATTTAGTACGTTTGGCAAGTCATTTATGAATAAACAGAAAAATATTCAAATATAAGATAGTTTTTGTATTTCTGATTCAGAACTTCTACTCTATCTCCATTAAGAAGTTTAAAAAAAAAAGAATTAGAATTTCTGGCAAGGGGAAGATTTTCAAGCTTTCAGTAAGAGTTATTTGAAGGTGGAGCATTTTGTGAGTTATTTTTTGAGAAATTAGTGTAAGGATTATGGGTGCTTTGCAACAAGGCTCTTGGCTTCCTCGTCTACTTTACCAGTTTCTTTCAAGAACTCTCAGGAATCCACTAGACTAGTGGTTCTCAAAATATGGTCCCAATGACCAGCACCTACGTTACCTGGACCCATGTTAGAAATACAAATTCTCAGCTACACTTAAGTTCTTCGGGTGAGGTAGTTGCTCACTAATGTTTGAGAACCATTGTCTTAGACAGTAAATACTTTGAAGTCAGGGGCCATTGTATTGCCAGATGCTCACTCAAGCCCTAGGATGCAATATTTATTCAATGAATGAGCAAGTTTTGGAGACAGAGAAAGTGGGGGTATAGCAAGAGAGGTGTTTGTAGGCTACAGAGGTCAGTGTGATGAATAACCTTGGAGGTACTCAGTTAGCACCCATCATACTGGAAAATTAAACAAAAAGTAGGGCAAGAAGAGCTCTATTTTCTGAGAATAGAGATCTTGCCTTACTTTTTAATATTCCAGTAGAAATGTATATTCTTCCTGGAAGGAAAAAACAAATATATGTGGAATATTCAGAGGCTAATAGAAGTGCCGATTTTTTCATTTCTTAGGTTGAGTTTAGAAACAGGAGTATTTCTGATCGGTTGAGTCTGAATAGCTCCTTCTTTGACCTATTTAGTAAATTGTAGACTATTATATAGCTTCTAGGAAGCTAATAATGGTTAAATAAAATAAGCATGCTCTTTTAAAATACCAATCTGATGATGCCATTCTCCTGCTTCAAGTTTTTTTAAAACTATATGCCCACTTTCACAGTGATTTTGCACATTAGCCTTTAAAAATACAAACCTTCATTCAATTACTCATTTATTCATTCATTTTTCACAAATATGTATTGAGCATTTACCATGTGCCAGGCAAATAATAATTTTTCCAAATGTGAGTAGTAGTCCTCAAAGTGCTGAATTTAAAAAATGTAAATGATATGTAATAAAATCCTTCTTTGCCTCAAGTAAAATCGCTCACTCATATAATCAGTCCCATTATGTAGTGAAGATTTGGCGATTATTTAATAAATTTCAATCACAAGGTCAAATGGGATAGCTGATGCTGCTGCAGAGCTGGTTCCCTGGATCAAAAGACCTGATTTTGCTATCTGCAAAGATCAAATAAATGGAAAATTTCCAGATACCTACTTTATGTTGCGTTTGGTGGACAGAGACAGAGATGAGCAATAAAGCTGGATTTTAAAAGATAAGAAAACCAGACACCGCATGTCCTCACTCATAAGTGGGAGTTGAACAGTGAGAACACATGGACACAGGGAGGGGAACATCACACGCTGGGGTCTGTTGGGGGCTGGGGAGCTGGGGGAGGGATAGCATTAGGAGAAATACCTAATGTAAATGACGAGTTGATGGATGCAGCAAAATCAACACATCACATGTATACCTATGTAACAAACCTGCATGTTGTGCACATGTACCCCAGAACTTAAAGTATGATTAAAAATATTTAATTTCAAAGATGGAATAACATTTAGGGGAATAAACTTTATGTTATATGGAAGAGCATTGATTACATTAGGTCGGAGGGAGCAGGGTTGATAGACAGGAAGACGAGAAATCTAAGACTCTAGACTGATCAAGGGGCATGCTAGAAAGTGGTACAGAGGACACTTGGGCATTGAAGTCTAACCATTAGGAAAAAGTCCTCCATCATAAAATTGTCTTTTGTTTGCTGCTGAAACCCTCAGATTCAGGTATGATGGGATGAATAGATCAAAGTGAGTTTTCTGTGATCTCAGATTTGGCACTTTTATTTGTGACGCAGAGTTAGTGGCTGGGAAACCTGGCTTTGGAGTTTATCAGGAATGGAGAATTCAAGATTGTTTTTAGGTGGCGAGATGGGTCAGAAATCATAAAATGCTCACAGTTCTGGTCTGTGATCTCCTTTAGCACAGGGTCTGTGTCCAGCTCACCTTTGTATTCTGGGGGCACCTAGAACCAGCTTAGTGAAGATCACTAAAAGTCATTGGATTGACTGCATCTCTTGTTTCTTTATTGCTCTTCAAATGAAGTCCCCTCCTGAGAGAACTCTTCCCAAATCTGGAAAGATCAAGAATACCCCCAGAAAAAACACTTGTTTCTGAAGATGTATTTTCACCCTGGAATCTCATCTTTACAATTTTAATAGCAAATATCTGACCATTAGCGCAATGAATTTTAAAGCCTTTTGAAGAGTTTTAAAAAAGTAGCAGCTTCTTGCAAAATACACACTGATTTATTTACTTTAATATTTATTGAAGTCACCAAAAGTAATTTTTAAAAACTTAAAAAGTTGGTAAAAAATATTGTGACTAGGTCATTTAAACTCCTCCCTTTGTGTGTTTGGGCTGCTATAACAAAATACCATAAACTGTGTAACTTATGAACAGCAGAACTTTATTTCTCACAGTTCTGGAATCCAAAATCAAAGTACAAGCAGATTTGGTGTCTGGTAAGGGCTTGCTTTCTGACTCATAGATGGAGCCCTCTAGCTGTGTCCTTGCATGATGATAGAAACAAGGCAGCTCTATAGGACAGCTTTTGAAAGGGCTCTAAATCTCATTTATGAAGGTTCCACCATCAGGACCTAATCACCTTCCGAAGACTCCACCTTCCAACATCATCACATTGATGACTACAATGACTACAAATTTTGGAAGAACACAAACATTCTGACCATAGCTACAGCCCACAAACATTCAAATACTACCCTGGGGAGTGAGATGGGAGGAGAAAACCTGAAAAACTGAACGTTTTTCAGAATCCTTCAGGAAGACACTAAGACATCTAAAGGAAATAGTAGGGTGGGGGAAGCTGTCCTGTACTCCTTGTATGCGCTTGAGGCAATTAGGTAAGAAGTTTGTCTTTACTTCTTCAAATTCCAGCTCCTCATCGTTCTCTCTGTGCCTTTCTTTGCAACAGAAAGACCAGATGAATGAGGCACGTTGCAAAAGAAGGGACTGAAACTTCCTCTAACAGAATATACTTGGTGCTATTGCAGTACAGGTGGACTTAAAGAACTGCCTGCCCCTTTTCCTATCCTCCCCTGCATGTCTTTCTTCAAGACTCGACTTTTATATTATCCTGAAGACTTCATTCCCTTAGGTAGAATTTCACTTCTGGGCAAACTCTATTGTAACTATATGTCTTCATGAACACAGTGAGCCTATAAGATAGCACTTTCTGATTTACTGTTATATCTCCAGTGATAAGTAAGGGCCTAATCTACAAAAAGCATTCAATAAACTGAATGAATAAATTAGTCATAGCTTGAAGTATCTGCATTGGAAACTAGGACTTTTCAAGCTTAAACATTAAAAGGGGCATTCCAAAGGCAGAATGAAGAACCCATGAAATGTTAAGATATTGACATCATACCTGGGACATGTTTTGAGCCCAACAGCTGAGTGGAGGTCACCCTAATTTAAAGAGCTCTATGAAAGGTTTGAACAACTGCTCTAAAACTTTATTAGAAGTGACTGTCACATATTATATGCAGAGGAGACATTGCTTCTGGCCATTGCCCAGAACTCTTGGGAGAACCGGATGGGAAAAAAATTAAATGACAGATTTATATAGTGCTTTACAGTTTATGAATTCTTTCCATAGGTTATTTCATTTGAAACTCATAAAACACTGTGAAGTAGGCACAGATTTTTATTCTCATTTTAGAGATATGAAAAGTGAGGGTCAGAGATGGCAAATGACTTGCCTAGGTCTCAGAGCCCTGTGCTTTTGTCATTTCACTTAGGCTCTGAAAAGATGCCATCTCTTCCATCTCTTTATCTGTCTGAGCACAGCCAACCTATAGCTTCTGTGGTGGAATAATAAGAGCTTACATTTATCAAGTGGCCATTTTATGCCAGATGCTGAGTTAAACACTATTTGTGCATTGACTCATTTAATGCTAATAAAATGCATCATTATTGCTATGGTTTGAAAAGATCTGGATAGACATTTCTCAAAAGACATACAAATGGCCAACAGATACATGAACAAATGCTCAACATCACTAGTCATCAGGGAAATTTAAATCAAAACCACAATGATTATCATCTCACCCCAGTTAGAATGGCTTTTATAAAAAAGACAGGGAATAATGGATGCTGGTAAGGATATGGAGAAAAAGCAACCCTTGTACACTATTGGTGGGAATGTAAATTAGTACAGCCACTATGGAGAATGGTGTGGAGATTCCTTTAAAAACTAAAAGTAGAACTATGGTATGATCCAGCAATTCCACTGCTGGGCATATATCCAAAAGAAAGGAAATCAACATATTAAGGGGATATCTGCACTCCCATGTGTACTGTGGCACTCTTCACAATAGTCAAAATATGGAGTCAACCTAAGTGCCCATCAGTGGAAGACTGGATAAAGAAAATGTAACATACATGCAGAATGAAAATTTTTTGTAGATATAAAATGATGAAATCCTGTCATTTGCAGTAACATGGATGGAACTGGAGGTCATTATATTACATGAAATAAACCAAGCACAGAAAGACAAATATAGGTTTTCACTTGTATGTGGGAGCTGAAAAAGTGAATCTCATAAAGAGTAGATTGGTGGTTGCCAAGCCTGGGAACAGTATGGGGGAGAGAGGGATAAAGAGATAATGATCAATGGGTACAGATATATAGTTAGATAGAAGAAGTAAGACCTAGTGTTCAATAGATCAGTAGGGTGGCTATACTAATCTGTTGCAAGATAGCTAGAAGAGAATAGTTCAAGTATTCATAGCATAAAGAAATGATAAATATTTAAGGTGATGGATAGCCTAATTACCCTGATTTGATTATTCAAATATATTAAATTATCACATATACTCAGAAAAATGTCTATTATGTATCAATAAAAATAAATAAATAAATAAATAAATGGTACAAAAGAAAAAAAAAGCACATAAAAGACTATATAGTATGCCACAATATGTGTGATAGAGGACAAAAAGAATGTGCTTACATTTATGTTTATAAATTCACAGAATCTTTCTGGACATGTCTATAATAAAGTGGCATTAGAGGTAGTCTTAGGGAGAAAGATTAGGAAGCTGCACATAGCAGAGAAAGGAAGACTTACTTTTGACTGCATTCCATTTTGTAGTTTTAAAACTCTTTACCATATATCTATGTAACCTCTTCACAATAAATAATACATTAAAACAAAATTAAATATAATAAAAATCAGAGAATGTTTCTCTTTAAAAAGATTAACTTCTGTTCTTTATAAATTACTCATTCTGTGGTTGTCTATTACAGGAGCATGAAATTGACTAAGACAATTATTACCCCCATTTTATAGGTGTGGAAACCAAGGCATAAAGAAGTTAATCACCTTGTCCATGGTTATGTAGCTGCTAAACAGCAGTGCTGGGTTTAGAATTCAGGCAGTCTGACTTCAGAGAATATACGCTTAACTAGCCTACTATGTTGTCATGTAAGAATACAGGTTCTGAAGTTAGACCACCAAGGCTGGAATACTGGCTGTTACTCTTGCTA
Source organism: Colobus angolensis palliatus (assembly GCF_000951035.1). NCBI lineage: Eukaryota > Metazoa > Chordata > Mammalia > Primates > Cercopithecidae > Colobus > Colobus angolensis. The sequence continues at coordinate 1,622,977 of NW_012116088.1, read as the reverse complement.
ACTGGGTGGCCTTGGCCAAGAAATGTAATCTCTCTAAGCCTCAGTTTTCTGATTTATAAAATGAGATTAGAAGAATGAAATAAGCCATACCATCTGGCACACAGTAAATGTTCATCAAATATTAGTCATTTACTTTGTCATTTATTATTATTTATTCTGCTTTTCAGCCCTAGACCTGTTAATGGCAGACAGTGACAGAAAATCATTTCTGGAACTCTTAAGAGTTTGGTCCATGAAATCAGAACACAACAGATGAGAAAAGAGCCCTGTAACTCACTCTAAGGAGACAGAACAACTCTCAGGTTACCAAAACTCGATGATAGCATAAACAATAGAATGCCAAAAAGTGTGAAGACGAAAGAGAGTTCTCAGCAAGGAAGTACATAAATATATACATTGATACATGCATGCATGCATAGTTTTTTTTTTTTTTTTTTGCATAGTTTGTTTAGAGTGGCAACACTTGGGTGCGTATGGCCAACACCGTCCAGGGAAGAGGACTTAACTTGGCTATCTCCTTTCTGGTGCTTGGAAGATACATTAATTAAGGATTAAGTATGGCTGCATAAAATACAGTGCTGACTCCCATGACTTAACCCAGTGGAGGATTATTTTTCTCACGTGGAAGTCTGGTGTTAGACCATCTGGGGTTGCTACTACCAGAGATCCAGTCACCTTCCATATTTCTGCTTTGCTGTGGTTGGCTGTCATCCTCAGTTTGCCTCATGGTAACAAGATGGCTGTTATTCCTCCAGCTTCTGTGTATTCAGGTAGGAAAAATAAGGGAAGTACAAGAAAGAAGAAATGGCATTTATATTTGGAAGATAAAACATTTCCAAACTTTTTTTTTTTTTTTAAGACAGAGTTTTGCTCTTGTTGCCCAGGTTGGAGTGCAATGATGCAATGTTGGCTCACCGCAACCTCCGCCTCCCAGTTTTAAATGATTCTCCTGCCTCAGCCTCCTGAGTAGCTGGGATTACAGGTGTGCACCACCATGCCTGGCTAATTTTGTATTTTTAGTAGAGACAGGGTTTCACCATGTTGGTCAGACTGGTCTCAAATCCCTGACCTCAGGTAATCCGTCCGCCTCAGCCTCTTGAGTCCTGGGATTACAGTCATGAGCCACTGCACCTGGCCCATTTACAAAAATTCTAAGCAGACTTCTTACATGTCATTGTCCAAAACTATGTCAGCAGGAGCTATTAAAAAGAAAATAAAACAACCATGGGAAATAGATAAGCAGTTGTGCAGAAATTTTGTCCCTGTTGATCCAATTTCCAACCTTCTCCATCCTTTCTGCCTCTGGAAGCTGATCTGTATGGATTGCATCATTGTGCTCCCAGACCTTTGGCTTCCAGGCAGGAGACTGGAGGGAATAAAGGGAGAGAGGTCAGGGCATATTTCTTCCTCAGCTCCTTCCTTGCAAGGTTACCCAGAGGTGGCTGTGCCCTGGAACAGTGATCATGCATTTTCTCAAGATGACCCTTTATATAAACCTTTTTCCTGGATTCCAGCAGTCATTCCTTCCCTTGTCTCTTGGGGCTTATGGGGTGGTGACAGCCTGAGGATTATGCAATTTTCCTACATCCCCCCCACACTTTTGTAAATATTAATATTCCCCTTATTAAATTTCCCTTAACTCATCCTAACGTACATGTATGCTCTCAGTTTCCTGATGGAACTTTGGATGACATAGTAATCATTAGTGTCTTCCACACAATACATATTGTTATGATGGAAATGGGTGCATTAAATAACTACAGAAAGTGCCATTATTTATTTGGCCAGTATTTATTGAGCATCAATGTACCAGACACAATGCTAGATAAAAAAGTTCAGTTGCTTTCCCTCTAGTAACTCACAGTTATTTGGACATATATGTCACCCAATTCACTCTTTTTGCTTCCTTTCTAAGCTTCTTGTCAACTGTAAATGATAATTTGGCTTTTCATGTAGCCAAATGGGCTAGCATAAAGAGTGAATTTAATATTTATAGGAAAATTGAAATTGAAAATTGTATGGCATTAATATTTGGGAGAGAAAACATTTCCAAAAATTCTAAGCAGACGTCTTCTTATCTGTCGTTGTCCAAAACTGTGTCAACAGGAGCTAGTAAAAAGAAAATAAAAACAATCATGGGAAATACATAAGCAATTGTGCAGAAGTTTTCCTATAGGTATAAAATTCACTCTTCATGCTATCCCGAGATCTGGCTGACTAACAATTATATTCTTACTGAAAATGAAGACATCTAATATGGTGTCTGAGCAAGAATTTTGGAGTCAGACCAACATTCAAAATGAACTCACCAAATGTGTAACCACAGGCAAATTACATAATCTCTGTGAACCCAAGCAGCCTTACCTAAGACAGGGGCTCACTTGCATTTACTTCCTCTGGTTGTAGTGAGAACTAAAGGAGTTCATGTAGTTCGTGTCCACGAAGCTCTTAGCACAGTGTCTTGTTCAATAAATAAATGGCAGCCATTCCAGGTTATTTATTACTTCCTTGTGAGTTTGTTTGGTCGAAGCTATCCTTAAATGGCTGATCGTCATTTGAGAGACTGTTGAATTTCTTGACGTGCACAACTTAGGAACAGATCCTGGTCTCTGACGACCTCACCCAGAAAATGCTACCAAGGAAGACTTTGTTTCTGGGCAGCCAGCAAGTTAGTCTCAGTCATCTGCTTTGCTTGAGGGTTCAATCTACCTTAACAACGAAGTCCTAGTCATTGCAAGTTTGGAGTTTGGAGACTAGATGAGGCATGATAGTTCAGCAGGTAGGAAGTAGAATATTCAGGGTAAGCACAGGTTAACCGGACTAGACAGAGGCAGTAGGGCCAGGCAGGCTACAGACAGGGGGCTATTTGAGTTCAGGTGAGTCCGAAAATGAGGGAGGGAAGCATCAAATTGTTTAGATGAGCTCAATCCAGGGTACAGGAAATCAAAAGGCGAGGAAAAATGCCTGTCAGGCAGGGGACACCAAAGATGAATCCTGACTACTTGCTTTCTTCAATCTTTTATGTTTTCTGCTGTGGCGTAGGCAGGCAAGTTCAAAGGTGTGTGATTTTAGCCAGAGGAGGAAAGAGAATTGAGAAGATACAGTTAGAATCGGATGAAAGCAAGAAGAGAGGGTTAGGAGTTCCAGAATTTCTTCCAATAAGACCTTGGACAGTTAAGAGCCTGTTTTGAAAGAATTTCTTCCTGCTTGGCTATTTAATCACATAACCAAAAGACTGGAGATAATTCCAAGAGTCTTTCATCATTAAGAATCCACAGAAAAGCAGCATTATACTCTTACTCTTCTATGTGGTTCTGATTGTACATTGTTTTTGACTTAATAATACCTTATGAGTCCATAGCACATTATAGTTTTCAAAATGTTTTTACTTGGATGATCTAATTTAATCCTTACAGCAACACTGTGTGTGTGTGAGGTAGTTATTATTATCAGTCTATTGTGGATTCTGATCAGCTCAATTCCACTGAACATTTATTGAGCACCTATTCTGTGCCTGGCATTCTGTTAGCTGCTGCAGCTTAACTTCCTTCACGCATAAACAAAAGCCACCCAAATGAGACTAAACAAAGGTTATTTATCCAGAGCTTGCTGTAGCAAGGGAGTCAGCTACCATTGCTCATGTTTGGCCGATCTCACAGGCAGGCAGAGGAGGGAGAAAGCTTTGGTGTGAATAAAGAGGAAGGTTTCAGCTATGTCCTGATCAGATGTCATCACAGGGGACTCTGGAAGTGGGCTATCTAGAAGAGGGACTTCTCTAATATTGATTAAGGGAACAATATTGGCTTTCTTTGGTGGGTTCTAAATTGTAAGTGGGGACAAAAATTAGGAAAGCCATTAATTATTTATCAAATCCTAGATAGTATGGGCAGATTGCTACAGAGATTGTGGTTCATCTCTTGGACTGGTGGCTGCTGAGACTGTGAGTCAGGGCTCTATATCTGTAGATGGTCTAGCTATTGTCTGCTTATATATTCAGTCTCTCAATAGTGTAGGTGACAAACATGTAATGACACTAATTGGCCAAGGAGCAGTGAGCATCTGCCTGAGAGGATGAAGATATTGATGCAGGGGTAGAGGGCTGCTCATCTGCCTGAAATCATGAAGCAAATGGAGTGAAGAGCTGGAGTTTGAATCTGGGTTTTCTAACTCTCTGTTTGATGTGCTTCCTGGTCATGGCTTCAGGAGTGTCTAATTAAGTTTGGGGAAGAGGCGAGCACAGAGTTTTCTTTTAATTTAATAGCAGGGCACTTCTGAGCATGAGTAAAATATTCCTTTTGCATCTTCTCTCTGTGTGGCTGTAGATGATGATCGATGAGACAGCTTCTTATGTCTACTGAAAATTTGGCAAGAGAAATCTGGTACAATTAGCAAAGATGTTGCAGAGACTAGCACCAGATCTCTAACTTTCCAGCCCCATGCCTCCTTTTGGGGACTGCTTGACTGTTTTCCATTCTTCTGGAGATTATCACCATTATTTGCTAACCTCCTAGCAGACTCCAGTTTCTTTTTTGGTTTTAACCTCTTCCCATCTTACCCTACACTCCATCTCCCTCCACCATCCTCAGGAAGGGTGACAACTGTGCTGACCACTCTTCCATTATTATGGCTTCACACATCCTATCTTGTTTTTTGCACTAGACAAAAATTTAGCAGGCGATGACTAGGTGTTAGGGACTGTTTTTCTGTGAGGAATACAGAGGGGAAAGATAGTAAAAGTCCTTGCCCTAGTGGTGCTCACACTCTAGTGGGGGAAGCAGATAAGACACAGATAAGAAAATGGATAAATATGTTATGCCAGGTAGTGATAAGTGCTACAAAAATTACTAGCAGAGGTCAGAGTGGTAGGGTCTGGTGTATGTGTGTGTATGTATGTGGGTGCAGTTGTTTTGGGTAATATAGTCAAGGAGGTGACTTTTAAACAGAGGCTTGAATAAAGAGAAGGAGTGATCCAAGGGATGTTCCAGTTAGCAAGAACAGCAATTGAATGACTTGGGAAAAAGTTTGGTGTATTTGAGGACTAACAAGGACATCTGTTGGCCTACAGTGGGTTAGTGAGGGAACTTGTGCTATCAGTTTAATAAATAAATTTTGAACCTGAGAAAGAAGTGTCAATAAAAGCAGGAGAGCATTTGTTTGCTAATCCCACTGGTTAAAGGAAACACACATAACTGATACCCATTATGTTTTTCGTATCAAGGATGCACGTGTCTCTCCAGTTCATTGCTCCTTTCTGTTAGGAACATTATCATGTGTTAATTTAAAGAAACAACTTTGAGAAGCATCATTTTTAATTTTTATTTTATTGTGTTTTGTTATTATGCCCACATTTTTTTTTTTACCTTGACCTGAAGTTGTATATTGTTTACGAACTTGAGAATATATATTCAATAAAGATAGAGTGAGAGGCATGAAAGGAACCTGGCATATAGTAGACACTGTTGGGTTGCCTACCTGGCACTTCCTCCTTCCTCTTACAGCACTGCCTTGCCCTTTCATCTGAGAAATGTGCTTAACTCCACACCAGCTGTGTAGTTTTAATGAAGCTGCCATCTTCTTCTTATGAAAGTCCCTCACCCCCTCACTTCCAAACTCTAGGCTCTTCAGCACAGTTGATGATCCCAGATGGACAGTTGAACTAAGCTAGCTAAATAGAGAATTCTCATAGATGTTTTCTGGACTGGAGCTTGAGAAAAAGTTTCAAACCCACTTGGATGACAAAACTCGCAGATGAGTGGAGGGTTGAGATTTATTCATAGCCGTGTGCTTGGCTTTGAGGAGGTCCCTTCCCAGAGAGAATGAAGCAGACAAACTGAAAATAACAAGGATGAGAGGCTGGTGGCATTTTATCTGGTTCTGTTAATCTAAGAAGACTGTGTTCTTATTCTTCCCTTGGTAACCTGAGCCTTCAAATTCATGTCTCTTTTTAGTTTAAGCGGGTTGGAGTTGTCATTTTCAGTCTGAAGACTTCTAAGAAATGCAAAGTACATTGTAAAATATATAATAGTTTGGGTACATGGTTTTTTCTTCAAAATTGTGGTTATAAGTACAGTCATGGCGCAGTATCTGAGGGGGATAGGTTCTAGCTTCCGTGGATGCTCAAGTCCCTTATATAAAATGGTGTAGTATTTGCCTGTAACCTATGAACATCATCCCATATATTTTAAATTATCTCTAGATCGCTTACAGTACCTAATACAGTGCCATCACCTCACTACATGACAAATTCAAGTTTTGATTTGGAATTTTGTGGATTTTTTTCCATTTGTGGTTGGTTGAATCTACGGATGTGGAACCCAAGATATGAAGGGCTGACTGTAATCCTGTAAACACCTGAAGCAATCCTTAGAGTCAAGTAGAACAGAGCTTCTTAAATTGTAATGTGCCTGCAAATCGCCAGGAAATCTTGTACAAATGCAGATTTTGATTTAGTTGATCAGGGTGTGTCTGGAGAGTTTGCATTTCCAGCAAGATCCCAGGGGCTGCTGATGGTGCAGGTTTGAAGACCACAATTTAATAAGAGAGGAATCAGACTGCAGAAGTAAAGCACCTTGCATAGAGGCCTGGTGGCCACAAATCTCCTCTGTTAAATACACACCTGTTGAGCTAAGAGAAAACTTTCAGATCCCCGGCGATCTGTTGAGGTTGGATAATTACATGATGCCGTCAACTGGCAAAGCAGTTTAATACTAGTCATTATGAAGTTTACACACCAGAAAAACACTTTTTTTGTAAAAATATTTGAAAATGTAAATAACAAATTTAAAAAAATCCTCTGACAAGCTGAGACACAGTCTTTTATAGGGACTGTACTGTGCAGTGGAAAGAACAATCATCTCGGAGCCACACAACCTGGGGTTGGAAACGTGCTCTGTTACTTTTCAACTGTGAGTATCAAGAAAGCCCTAGTTCTTGCATCTGTATATTACGGGTAATTTTATGGTCAAAAGTGCAAATATGAAATTTTCTTTGTTTCTCTGCAACTGAACTGAGCATAATTTTAAAACCTCCCTGTTTTCCTAAGAGCAGAAATTGCAATCTTACCAAACCTACGTAAATTCAGGTGCATTTCCCTTTGTCCCTTTTGGATAAAACTCACTCAATTAAAGATTCCTTCACTCCACTTCTTGTCCTATTCTCTCAGGAAAGGTCTCCGTTCTGGAGGGCTCAGGTATGGTCAGGCATTGTTGGAAGGCACCTCTACTTCTCATACTCAGTCTTTCTCATTTCTGTGATGGCGTCTGATGCTACTGTTTTGTACATTCCTTATCAGTCTCTTTCCGGGAAGTATCTGTGGCTAAAGTAGCTACAGTGCCCTGTGCTTCTGAGTCCTAGTTCCTAGTTCCTTGCAGGCCATTTTGCATCCTTTTTGCCTACTGGATGACCTTTGTAGGTCAACTGACACATTCTTGAGAACTCTCAAATTTCTCAAGGATGTATTTTGTCCATCTTTTATGTATTGTTCAATAAATATCAAATGTCTCATATGTAAAACCCCGTGCTGGGCACTAGGACCAATATTCCTTACATAGTGCTTAACTTACAATAGATGTTTACTGAAAGGTTATTGGACAAATGGGTATTTATTAACATAGAAAACTTCTAAGAAGAAGTGGAGATATTTGTACAGATAAATATTACCCAGTATAACAACTGGTCATCTATGAAGATAAGTTGAAACGTTTCAGAATATTTTATTTAATATAATACAATCTTTCCAATGGCAGAGTGAAAATGTCCTGTGATATTTTAACAGGGCACTGAAGATGCACATTTGGATTATATTTGAGGCTTTAACAATGTCAGACTGCAGACATGGGTAAAAGTTCTACAGTGTTCAATATTATTATTGTTATTAATATTTTTTGAGATGGAGTCTTGCTCTGTCACCCAGGCTGGAGTGGAGTGGCATGATCTCTGCTCACTGCAACCTCCACCTCCTGAATTCAAGCGATTCTCCTGCCTCCACCTCCTGAGTAGCTAGGATTACAGGTGCATGCCACCACACCCAACTAATTTTTGTATTTTCAGTAGAGACAGAGTTTTACCAGGTTGGCCCAGCTGGTCTCGAACTCCTGACCTCAGGTGATCCACACGTGGTATTACTGACCGACTTAATTGAATCCTTGATTTACTTAAACCTTAACTTGCTTTTAAAAATGTCACTAATTTCAATACTTGATCATTCAAGACTGTGATAGGCTCCTTCCTGCTTCCTGCCCCTTCTCCTTTACCTGGGCTGTAGCCATTCCTCTGTGTGCGTTTTGTCATTTATCAGCAACTTTCATGCGAGTGCATGGGGAGGGACACATCACTAGACACACTTATCAACAGGGAACATGTCTGACTGTGTTATTGTGACATCTCTGTCCCATGCTATTCTTGAGTCTTGAGGACTTGAAAGGAGAATTGGAGCTGCTCAAGGTTTCTTTGCCTAAACATGGCTTTTCAACTTGTCTGCGGCTGCTTGATATTGGAGCATGTGAGGGATCAGGAAGGGGGCTTCATCTGGAAGGAACTTACAGATTGCCTCTCCTCAGGAAACACCTAGCCGACATGGAGGTTTTATTAGTTTTTCTTGAGCTGGCTGGATATGGGCAGAAGGGTCCTTCTGACAGCCACTACCTAAAATTAATCTTATTCCTTTGACTTCTTTCCTTTACTAGCTTTTTGAAATTTAACAGCTTTTTGTTGAGGAAAAAAAGAAAGAAAGGATTGTGAAATATACTTTATTATATACTCTATTTCATAGTTGATGTTATACATTTTCTTCTCTGAGTCTCCCAAGCCATTAGCTTTTTAGGGTTCAAACTCCATTTTCTCTCTCTAAAAGTCTGACTTTACCATAGGAAACTTCTGCTTTCAAAACGATTTCCCCAGCTCTGAATTTTAAAAACTCCATTTAGGGACTCATTCCTGGCTCTTAGCGCTTATTGCTAGGAGGGCTCTTTTTTTGAGACAGAGTCTCTCTCTGTCTCCCAGGTTGGAGTACAGTAACACGATCTCCGCTCACTGCAAGCTCCGTCGCCTCCCGGGTTCACACTATTCTTCTGCCTCAGCCTCCTGAGAAGCTGGGACTACAGGTGCCCACCACCACACCCGGCTAATTTTTTTGTATTTTTAGTAGAGTTGGGTTTCACCGTGTTTGCCAGGATGGTCTCGATCTCCTGACCTTGTGATCCACTAGGAGGGCTCTTATTTGCCCTCTTAGCAAAGCTTTTGAATCTACAGGGCAACCTGAAGATTAAGGGGAAGATAAACCTTATTCATTCTCCCAGAATTTTATCTCTTCACATGTAAAAGGGGCACAGGGTCATGAAATAGCTTGACATGGGGCAGGGATGGCTTTCTCCAATGGGGACATTAGTACCTCTTGGGCTCCCAAAAATGCACTACAAAGTCTGGAGAGGAAAGAATAAAGGCAACAAAAGAAACGAACCATCAATTTTTATCACCTGGTAAGTAATCTAAACCTTTACATTAAAGCACATGCTTTATAGGTATGTGTGTATGGATAGCAAAAACTTTTCTTCAAATTTCAAGGTAGTACCCATGATTAAAATATTGAGCTTGAGGTGGACTATTTAAGTCTCTCCCTCCAGCCCCTGAGGTACCTTCTGGTGCTTTTCTGCTGTTAGGTGTACATAGTGGATGTCTTGCAGAAAAACCGGATAAGGAAATTATTCTAAACTGCTTGGCTGTGTATTAAGACTTAATTCTCTGCTCCCTCTTGAATTAAATCCTCTATTTTATCAAATGGCTAAAGCCCAATCTGTCTAAAACAGGGAGCTGGCTGTGCTACAAGAATTCATGTTTCCATCCTCCCAAGTCCCATCTGTGCCCCGGATGTCACCTGGAGAGACAGTGTTTGGAAGAGCAAGGCAGGGACAGGCCAAGGACAAAACATGGATGAGTCAGGCAGGAGCCATCAGCAGGGGGCAAGGCCTCTTCCTTGTCTTCTAACATTGTTCCAGAAAATGGGGGGGAGCGGTGGGTGGATTTTAACTTTCTTTTTGTTTCTGCTTTGGGAGGGTGCTTTGTGAGATTGCAAAAGCTGTCTGAGACCTTTGGAAACTGCATGTTTACCTGTCTCTGAGCTCTTTTGAGGTGGAACCCAGAGACGTTTGATTCTCTCCCCAGGATTATACTTATAATTTTAAGATTGTTTCTAATGGGCCATGATTGAGAAGAAACAGAAAAAAATAATTTTTTCATGGAGTTCCCTTCCCCCTACCCAACATACACACACATTCACAAACACTGCAAATGCGAAAAATGTTCGAAATAGCGGCAGACTCTAATTACCCAGGTTGGAACAGGGCCAGGATATTGGTCATTGGATTCTCTCTCTTCTCCCCCCGCCCCCTCCCCCAGTTTCTTTTCTTCTCCCTTCTGTCATCTTTCTCCAACCATCAGGTGGGTGGGTGGGTTGCTGGCTGGCTGCTGCTTGGCAAACAGAAATAGTTTAGGAGCAAGTGTTCTTGGGGTATGTTCACTGAAGGATGAACCAGAGCAACAAAGAATGATTTTTCTCTCGACATTCAGCCAATTTACATCCAAGGAGAGCAGGTGGGGAGATGTAATGCATAAAGGACACAGAAATTTAAATCTGAGTGAGTGATAGTAAGAGTTTCCAAAGTGAAGAGCTGGAATGTAGAAATTAAATAATCGTGGAGAAATGTAAGCAGGATGGGACGTGTTTGACCCAAAGAGCAATAGAGGATGCACGTATCCACCTCTGCAGGCAATAAAGCACTCCATTCTGATGGATGCAGGAATGAATGTGGATACTTTGAAAGAAAACGAATTCGACTGTGAGATAGGCAAGAAGGTAATTAAAACCCATGAAGTTGAAGACACCAGTAGTTGAGCAACTAAAGTGGGCCAGGTGTGTTTAATTAACTGGCTATTTCTTGTTCGGTGATAAGTCCTTGTGTTAGCAACATCACATTGTTCGTACAAAAAAAATTCTGTTCGCAGATTAATTCAGTCATCAGAGATACTCCTAGTGAGTGTTACGATTTGTAATCTGGATTTCAAAGCTGCAGTCTGTTGATGTTCAGACAGTTTAAGAGGATTTGCTCAATAAGCAGAGATTTGTCTTGCAACAAGACTGTCTGGGCCACCTACAGAAGAAAGCAAGTTATACTCCTCAGATTTGCCTTTGAAGAATTCTAGCAACTGGCTGTCTCACACCTACCCTTGCACATGCATTGCTGGTTTCGTTCAGCTATATGATCCCTTTTCTATAACTAGGATGGTCTCCTCGCCACCACCGGCACCAGTCTGCCTGATTCTGGTCAGTGTATCTTGGCTGATGGTTTTTCTCTTTTTCTTCAATCTTGACCAATATGTGTACATAATTTTTCTCTGGGGCTTCTCTTTTGGAGAAGTCTATAAAACATTTTCATTTTGGAATGACAGAAAATCATGCTTGGGAGGGAGAGATCTCAAAGATTATCTGTTGGAATGCACTATTCATTGCACAGTGCAGTGAAAGGCACAGCCTTCAGAGCATGAGCTCCACTTAGTAACATTAGCTATATAGTTTAGGCATTTCATTGAGTCATGAAAAGTCACTATCTCATTTATTCCTGACTAGCAATCCAATAGGAGAAAAGTAAAGCACAGAAAGATTAAATAAGTTGCCAGGGTTCTGTAAAGTAAGTAATTGATCTGGAATTATAACCAAAATCTATCTGACCCCCCCGCCCAATGCCTGCTGCTACTCTTGTCTTTTTGGCTTTGGGCAAGTTATTTTCATTCTCATTGCCTTCTGGGCCACATTCATCAAATGTGGATAAGGATTAGAGACGATGCACATTAAACACCTAGCACAATGCCTGACAGTATGAGGTGTTTCATAAATGATAATTAGATTTTTATTAGTTTACATGTGTCTAGTTCCCTTTTTCTTTGCTACTCAGCGTTTGGTGTGTGGGCTGGCAGCATCAGCTTCACCTGAAACCTTGTTAGAAACACAGGAACTTGGGCTGGCCCTAGACCTACGGAATCAGAATCTACATTTTAAACAGATGCCCAGGTGAGATCTGTAGGCATTTTAAAGTCTGAGAAACACTGGACTGGCCTATGTGTCTGTATCCACTAAAAATGAAATTTGCTATCTTTTTTCTTTACTCTTTATTTAGAAATAATTTCACACTTACTGAAATATGTCAGTAGTACAAAGAACCCTGGTTTCTTTAGCGGAGAATGGTATTTATAATTTAAAAGACATGTGCCGGGTGTGCCCAGAACCATAGGATTCATTCCAACTTCCCCTCTTTTTGCAATTCCCTTCTCTGATGGTGAAAAACTGTCTCCATTACCCTTATAATGTATATGCATTTGTTCACTGCCTTCGTGGGGTACCGATTTTCTGATCTGCTTATCTTTCCATTTGACCACATGCCTTGTGAGGGTCTTACCCTCGCCTGCCAGCTCACCATTCTCTACCTAGCAGCCTGTTTGTTCCTTCTTAAAGCAGCTCCTTCTAGCCCAGAACAGCACGTACCAAGAAAATATTCTTTCTTACATCGAATTAAAGCCATCCTCCTGTAGCTTCCTCTCCCTGGTCCTCTTCCCTGGGAGTCTGAAGCATAAGTGTGCTTAGATGTATGTAATGTGGTGTGGTTGCAGAGGGTATGGCCTGGGGCATGGAGACCTTGCTCTATACTTGGTCCCTGTGAGAATTGCTTAAGTTATTTAATCTCCTCTTGCCTCTGTTTCCTGCAAAACTAGAGATAACATGTCTACAGATGGCCCCCAACTTATGGTTTGACGTGAGATTTTTCCACTTTACTCTGGTGTGAAATTGAGGTGCGTTCAGTGGAAACTATACTCTGAATTTTGAATCTTGACCTTTTACTTGGTTAGCAATATATGGTATAATATCTTCTCATGGCAGTGGGAGTGAGCCTCAGCTCCCAGTCAGCTAGGTGATCACGAGCATAAATAACTGACACTCTACCATGTCTGTAATACCAGTGTTTTTTGGGATATTGTCTTTTGTGTTTTTGAATCCATTCATGTCTACATAACACCCATTTTCCACTTAAAATATTTTTTTTTTTTTTTTTTTTTGAGACAGAGTCTTGCTCTGTTGCTCGGGCTGGAGTGCAGTGGCCGGATCTCAGCTCACTGCAAGCTCCGCCTCCCGGGTTCACGCCATTCTCCTGCCTCAGCCTCCCAAGTGGCTGGGATTACAGGCGCCCGCCACCTCGCCTGGCTAGTTTTTTTGTATTTTTTAGTAGAGACGGGGTTTCACCGTGTTCGCCAGGATGGTCTCGATCTCCTGACCTTGTGATCCGCCCGTCTCGGCCTCCCAAAGTGCTGGGATTACAGGCTTGAGCCACCGCGCCCGGCCACACTTAAAATATTTTTGACTTAACAGTGAGTTTATGGGGATGTAACCACATTACAAGTCAAGAAGCATCTGTATTTGCAGGTAATTGGGAACAAAATGAGAAAAGAATATAAATGGCATGGCAGAATGCCTGGCCCATATTAAGGGCAAAATAAATGAGCTCATTTTTCTTTGCCTTCTTCATTGCTTCTTTCCTTCCCTCCGCTCTTCTTTTTGCCTTCCTCCTTTCCTTCCTTCCTTTAATAAAATATGTACTAAGTGCCTAATGTGTGTTGCATAGTAGTAAACTAGACAGTCATGGTGCCTTCTCTCACATATCTTACAGGATAGAGGATAAAATAGGTATTTTTTTAAAAAAAATTACATAAACATGTAATTTGAAATTTTGGAAAGTATATGTTCTAGGTCCAGGGATACAGAAGCAAGCTGAGAGAGAAGAGCTCTGCTTTCATGGAGCTAATATTTTAGGGGATGAGAAAGATAATAAACAAGAAACAAACAAAGGCATTAGATGATATCAGATGATAACCAGCGCTGTGAAGAAATGCAAGCAGAGACTGGAGCTCAGTGGGTGAGGAATGAATGGTGTGAGATGGGGCTGGAGAGACAGCTCCAGCTGGGTCATGGATAGCCTGGGAGGCAGAGTGGGCTGTATTGTGCGATGTCACCATAGACAAGAAGTGAAGTCTTTTCAGTGCTCTGTTTCCCTGCCTATAAAAGGGAGATAGGAATATTTGCCAAACTGACTTTGTAAAATTTGTTGTGAATATCAGCCAAAATGAAATATGAAATATAAGAATTTTGTAAAGCACAACATGATTTTTGTTGTCATATCTGGTAGGCATTTGATAAAACTCTTGGTGGGTGAAGAGAGATGAACAAAAGAATAAGATAACAAAGATGCAAAAGACGGCCAACTGTGCAGTCTTTCTTTGTCATTCCTAGAGGGAAAGAACGAGAGGCTCTTGGAAAAGGGCTACACATTTGAGATCACAAGAGAAAAAGCTTTTTTTTTTTTTTTTTCAAACAGAGACATAATGAATTTTTAGAGTACATTTTCAGGGAGGCAGGTAGACAGCATTTAAATGGCTTGACAAAAACACTTTCCTTAAAATGCAGAAGTAAAAAGGTTAACAATTTGAATCTATCTTGACATTTCCGAGTGTCAGCCCCAGGGCTATTTTCTTCCTTGCTTAGAATCATCATCTTTCACGTTGGTTTGAGATTGCTATTTCCTGGGCTGGACCACCCGCCCCGGAGTGGAGGCTGAGCAGGCATGGAAGTGTGGAAGTGGGAGCTGTGATTGGGCAGCATCCACACCCTCGTGTGCTTTTCTCTCCTCTTCCTTTCACTTCCTCATCCTGTGTGATTGTGACCTGGTGACCACATGGACCATTGTGGTCTTGGACTGGAGCCTATCCTTAACATGTGCTACAAACATGCCTGCTACATGGAGCAGGTGCTGTGCGCCATTGACAACTAGATGGCCCTCCAAGGAGCTTGGAAACCGGCATATCCAGTAACCTTGAGGAATTGGGTTTGTCTTAGGAAAAACCAGGAAGAAGGCAAAGGATGTCTTTCCCAATTTTGTCTTTAAAAAAAACAAAACCAAAAACCCAGGGCAATGCTGGATATCCTCCACTGGCTTCTCCTGACCCCCTCTCCATTCTCTTTTCCTGGTTCTGTGTCCCCGGAGGCCGGCTTCTATGGACTACATCAACAGAGCTACCCTGACTCCTGGCTTCTAGTTGGTCTGCCTAATGGGCAGTCCCTGACAGGAGATAGAAGGGAGAGAGGGGAGTATGTTTGGAATACTTTAGCCCTGTGCCTTGGGTTGAAGCTCACTACTTCTCATGAGGGGGTGATCTTCTTCTGAAGATTTGGGTGATCACCTCCTCCCTTGATCTCTTTTGGCCTAAGGATGATAATAATTGTTGCTGCAGTTAGTTTCATGTTGTTGCACTATCCCTGTGGTTCCCATACAGCCACACTTTCATGAATAGTCCCTTTGGTAAATAAACAGTTTCCAAATTCTCCCTCCTATAGTTAAGTGTCCTGTGTTTAGGGGACCCCAATGAATACAGATGCTAGAGTTCCTGGCTGACAGAGCCTGTAAGCGCCGCCTTGGTCGAACCCCGGCTTTGAGCTCACACGAACAGTGTTTGAGTTCAGTTTTGTGACGTCCAAGTTTGTAACTGGACAAACTGCGTAATGATTCTGGTCCTCAATGATAAAAATAAGATATCTCTTTATAGAGTTGTTTTAATGATTATGTAAAATGCTCATACGTAGAAGAGCCTCAAACAGTGCTTGTTTCCTCTATTTTCACAAGTGCTCTTTTATCCAAGACAAAAGGCCAAATGGGATTAGGAAAGAAACAGACAAGCAAGGTGATGAAAAGTTGAGTTAGGCCAATGCCTAAAAATCTCTCAAACCAGCTGCAGCAGTCTTTGTTTCTGTCTTTCCAGCAGGCCCCTCTGCAGGTGAGGGACTGAGGGTGGGTGTGTTTCTCGTCAGGGTGGGGACACATTATGTCTGATTGGAGAAGTCTTTCTCAAACAGCCAATCAGAGCACAGCTCAGCCACCACTGTTGTCACCCAGGCAGGGAAAGGCTAGTCTCCTGGTGCTCAGCACATGGCAGCCGTGATTGGCTGCTATAACGAAAATACCACAGATGAGTGACTTAACCAACAAACCTGAATTATTCACCCTTCTCGAGGCTGCCTTGTCTTAGATCAAACCATGGACAAATTTGATGTTTGGCTGGGGCCTGCTTCTTTGTTCCTAGAAGGCCGTTTTCTCCCTGCTTCCTCACAATGAGGGCAGGGGCCAGGCAGCTCCTTCAGGCCTCCTTTACAAGGGCATCCATCCCATTCATGAGGGCTCTGCCCACATGACTTAATCACATCCCAAAGGCCCCAACTCCTAGCACCATCACTTTGGGGTGGAAGATTTCAGCATATGAATTTTGAGGATACACAAACATTCAGTCTATCACAGAGGGTGACTTGTTTAGCAAACGGTGATTTGTTAAATTCAGTCTATCATGGTGAGTGACTGGGTTTGAAAATGTCCCTTAGACTTGGAATTGTGTTGAACTTCTCTCAGTTGCCACATTCTGTGGCCATGTTTTGCCTCACAGAAGATTTGCTTTCCATGGTAATCAAAACTCTGCTTTTGAAGAGCAGAGCCAAGGGATACTTGGGGTAGGGAGGGCAGCTATAAGCTGCTTTCCCATAACCTCTGTCTGCAACCCCATTCCAAATCAACACATGATTTAAGAAAAAACTGAACTCTTACACAAATTCGAGCCATATTTTGCAGTCTCACCTATGTATGCTGCCCCTAAGTCCTTCCCTCTGGGAAATTTTGGAGGCCTCCACGGCTTCTTTCTGCTTTTCCTGAACCCTCCCTGAATTCCCATGTCTTACACCAATGCCCGCCTTGGAAGTTCTCTGAGATTTCCAATTTAAACCTGACAACTTTCTGAAATAACTTATTACTGGATGTCTGATACAGAGCAGATACTTTATTTTTTTCCTTTCTGTAAGCTTCCAGAAAGCTACATCCAACCTGCTTCATTTGGAAAGCTGGAGGCCATCTAACCGTATTCTCCTTCCCTCTTTTCTGAATAAGGCTGCTGATGCTACCTCAAAAGAATTTGCAGACACTCCAAAAAATAGTTGTTTTCAGTTTTTTCCCTTCCCAACAAGCATACATTTTTGCCTTGTATAATGATTAGTGTTCACAGGTATCAAACACTACTAAGGGAATATATAGATTTATCATTTACATTGAATAAATGCATTCTGAGCATCTGTGTGCTAGATTCTGTTTTAGCCACTGGGGGGACAACAAAGCAGATAAGGGCCTTGACCTTTAGAAGCTACTGTTCCCAGAGATTACCGATCTCTTCCCCTGGTCAGCAACAAAGCAAAGCAAAACAAAACAAAAACACACAGAAATACAGAACAGGGTACCTCAGCCTTTTCTTGATGATTGGAGAAGGGAATTCAGTCATTGCAGTTGGTGACAGGACATGTAATTGGAACTTTGCATGTCCTGCCACCTCCCAAGGTATTTGTCTTTGGTGGTCGAGTGATATGAGCAGAATCTATTACAAAGAAAAGTGAGGATACCCCACTGGTTTATGTTACAGCCTGATGGCATTTTTTTTCTATTCCCTATTTACTTCTTAATACAGCATAATTTATGCACTTTTTTGATCATGGCCATGCATTCAGCAAATATCTTTATTGTGCGGTCCATAACAATGCCTGGATCTGTTTCCTGTGAGGCGGCTATAAATTTAGATTTATTGGTGTGAGAGCATTCTGGTCTTCTCTCCAAAGTTCTTCTATTGAAATCTGAACGTGAAAGATTAACACATTTAATTAATAGACAAGATTCATTTGTTCCTAAGGCTGACTATTTAAATGGCTCATTTTATAAGATATAATTCTAATTGTGAGCTAGGAATTTTACTGATATTTCTTTATAATGTGTATAAGCATGGTATGGCAATTTGAGATGTTACTATTCTGCAAAGCAATTACTTATGGAGGTATTCAGAATGAAATAAAATAGTCTCTGTCTTTCTCTGTTTTCTTCTTTTACATACATTTAGCACATGTACATGCCTTAAATTATAACACATGTGTACACACACTCATGCCCACACATGCACTCACACAGTGCTACTGACCCAAATTCAACAGAGTAGGTGATTTTTCCTACTCCTGCAAATAGATTTTTACTGATTTTTCCATATCATTTTTTCTGGTAGCTGCAATCATCTCTTTTTGGAATATCTTTCCATCCTCTGTCTCCATAGAGATTCTTTCTCTCCTTTAAAGCCTAGATCAAATCCCACAACTTTAAAAACCCTGCTTTGATTGGCCCACTCTATTTTTTCCCTTTTGTTCACATAAGATTCACAGTCAATAACATATGACTTGAGATAGCAGTTATTATCTAACTGCTTCAGGTGAATTATGTTGTCCCGAAAAGATTAGGAATCCATGAGGAACTCTGATGAGATGGATCTGATAGTGACTGGAATAGAGGAGGTCTCCAAAAATTTTAGTTGCTTCCAATATGAAATAGTAACTGTATTATTTCATTTTCCCACTGCTACGAAGAACTAGCTGAGACTGGGTAATTTCTAAAGAAAAGAGGTTTAATTGATTCACAGTTTTGCATGGCTGGGGAGGCCTTAGGAAATTACAATTGTGGTGGAAGATGAAGGGGAGGCAAGTTACGTTTTACATGATGGCAGGAGAGAGAGAGATGGAGAAAGTGCCACACATTTAAACTATCAGATCTCATGAGAACTCACTAACTATCGCGAGAACAGCATGGGGGAAACTGCCCCCATGATCCAATCACCTCCCACCAGGTGCCTCCCTCAACATGTGGGGATTAAAATTCAAGATGAGATTTGGGTGGGGACACAGTTCTAAATCACACCAGTAACACCTTTTGTAGTTTTTATAAGCGTTGACTGTAATTCTGGGGCTATAACTGATGTCAATAAATATTTCTGTGGGTGATTCATTGCTAATTAAGTAAAGACAATAGCCTGTGATAAAATACTAGACTTAGAAAAATTGGAACATGTTTAGCACCAGGTAATTTTTTTCCTAGAACAGGAAGTTTTTCATCAACGTAGTTTTTATGAAATTACATGTGCAGGAGTAGCCTTTGGGGGTGTTTTGAAAAGATTTGTCTCTGAAGAGCTCTTAAAAAGCTGGCTTGTAGTCAACATTGCCTCTGGGTTGTCCTCTGCAGGGAGAAGCTGATGAATGCAAAGGGCTGGAGGAAGCAAGGGCTGGAAGCAAATGAAAGGCAAAAGGCTTCCTCTGTCCTGATGCAACAGACTCGTTTTCCTCAGTACCTAGAGTGGCGCCTGGCCCTAGTAGGGATGCAATAAATATTTATTAAATTAATATAGATTTACTTTACCAATGCTGATGTCAAGCAAGTTTTGTGATTTCTTAGACTATTGATCATAAATGTTTATGCCATACAGTACTTCTGGAGGAAATTACATCTACAGAATGTGAAGTCCCAAGACAATCTTTGGATAACCAGTTGGCTGTGTTTTGATGTTAAACACTGACATGTTCTATAGATTACTTTACATGGTAAAATTACAATTTCAGTACCAGTTAGGAACTGGAATAAAGTGTGCCAGCATCAGCACCTGCATATTTCTATCAGCTGGTGGATTCCTGTTTATTACTTACACAGTTTACCATTTTGTCTAGAGAAAAGGCTTAGAATGCAAAGAAGCTTGTAACAGGTGTAGTGTACGTTCTTGTTTTTCCTAGTAGCAGATGGTGCTGAAAGAAGATCATCTCTGTGGGGCCATTACAGGATAATGCACAGAAATAAATAAGCACAATGATAGGTCTCAGCAAACGCAGCCCGGTCTCGGGGTCGGTCCAGCATTTGGAAGTGATACATACACACAGAGTGGGTTTATCTCTCTGCTCAGCAAGGCCTATTTAAAACTCGATTTCTTTCCTTTTAATTTTCCTCCATATAAATTCCCCTCCTCCCCGATAAATCAACCAATCTCCTTCTCCCTTGAATTATAGGTAGTATATTAAAAATGATCTAAATAAAGGGAAGTTCTTTCTGACAGTGCTTTGTACTAAAAGGGAGGAGGTAATTATCTTTGGAGTTCTTCCCCAGCCCCCAGCAATTTCTGTTTTTATATTAATGGATTTTATGGGACCTTGTCTTTGATCTTGCCCTCTTAAAAACCAAAGGAGGAATGGAAGGTTAATTCCGGCAATTCTACCCTAGTGCACCTCTGGCTATTTTGCATGAAGAACACGAAATGAATATAATTGAGCCTAGAATTGGATGGAGGATATGATTATTTTCTTCTGTGCTAGGATAATTTTCATCTTTCCTGAAAAAAAAAGAACCCCCATGGTTCTCAGTATATATATATATATATATATATGTACACACTGAGAGTATATATAATGAAAATATTGACTAATATATATACTGATATATATAATATATATATAAATTAAGTAGATGTACTCATATATTTCTCATATTTAAATATATGCTTAAAAACTTGACAATGCCAGGGCAGTATTTCAGCAGGACCTAGGCTCAGCTTCTCTCTCCCCTTGTATAAATTTTATTTCTTATTATCCTAGCCTCAGCAGTATTTGAGGAATATTGGTCCCTTGGCCTAATGTAATTTTTTCCACATGATGTATTCTTGGTCTGTCCTTATCTCCCCTTCGCTTGCTGACACCAGTGTTTAGCCCATTTGGGACTAAAATGCATTGAAAGCAGATACATACTATTTTAACATTTTGCCTGATTCTTTAACATAGCTGTGTTCATTAGCAAGAAATTCTGTCTAGCAAGTTGGTTAAATGGCCTTCATCCCTTTTAAGAAAAAAAGGCAAGAATTTTGTCAGAGACATCTTTGCCAAATGTGGAGCCTAGATACAAGCTTCTCAAAAATATTAACATTTTCCAAAGCATCTGAGTGTGCATGTGTGTGCATGCACATGTGACTTTATGCATATAATCATTATTCACAACTAGATTTATTTTTCTTATTTCTCAACATCCTAATTATTGACATTTTCTGAAATCTCATGTATCTGAATCTAATACCTAGGAAAGTTTTTCATTTCCTATATTTAAAAAAATTATTGTACTTAGTACAAGCATTTAAAATGTAGCCTTTGCATGGCCAAACTTTACATTAATATATATGTTTGCCCCATGGTTACCCTCTGCAGTGCAAACTTCTGTGGGCCCCAGTGGGTTAATTTTTTGATTGCCTCCTCTACCTGCATACTCAGAACTGAAAGCAGCGTGTATGAGAAAGAACAAAAACAGACTGTCTTTGTGATGTCACGTGCATCTGCCTCTAAATTTCAGTATGGAACATAAATGGCAACAAGAATTGAAAGAGAAAACAGAAGAGAGCTCTCTTAAACTGGGATTATTCCAATTTAAATCTCAGAATTAATTATCTCTTTAGGTTTTGCAATTTCTCAAACACTGAGTGCATGGCATGTATGGGTGGTGATGGGGCGTGTGGGGCAAAAGAAGATTCATAAGAATTGGCTAAATCTGAAAAAATCTTGTGTCATCCTCCTTCCCCCTACCCTCTCCAATTTGGCTAAATTGCCAAACAATAATCACTGGAGTATAAACAAAGTTAAGATAATAATGTTTTTGTTCAAGGACTTGTGTCAAACAGTAAGGAACACACAGAGAAGCAAAATTATTGTACTGCTGATCATATAGACTAAGCTTATTAAATAAAAACAATACATTCTGTAACAGAATCACATAGAAGAAAATTACTGCTTTAGTTGGACAACTTAATATGAATTCCTTTTATTGTTTACCATGTCTAATTAGTCTTAGCTCCATTTTATAGGCAATATTTAATTCTTGGTATTTTTAATTTATCTTTTGGTTAATATTATCATCTTACCTTGAGTACAATTATCTATTCTTGTCTAGTAGGAAAAAATTTGCTCAGGGGTAACGGCAAGATAAACATTGCTTAGAAACCATAATTTTTCTCTTGTATTTGTCTAGTTAATAAAGAGAGGCATTTTATTTTTCCCTGGTGACCACTTGTACTTTGTTCAGTAATTAAGGAAGTCAGTCAGTGCCCCTAGATTTCCACCTATTCCATAACCTCTTCAGATTTGTCCAGGATGCCAGAGGCAGTTGTGTTATGTCATTGGGTAGTTATGAAAAATCCTGGGATGAAACCCAGGAACTATTAGAATCCTAATAGTAACACCTTAAACTAGTATCAATATTTTTCTCAGCATCAAATATACCAAATATATTCTGCCTGAGAGTAATCTGCAGGTTTCTTTTCAGCACTTACGTTTTAGATTTTTCAGAAACATCTCTTCAGCCTCAATGAAATAAGTTAAAAAATGCATGTCATCCCTGTATATTTTCACATATACATATGCTTGTAGGGGAAGCTGCACCTTTGCTGTTAAATGATGGTTTGAATCCTAGCTCTACTACTAATTAGCTGCATGACCTTAAGCAAGTTACTTAACCTCCTTAAGCCCTCGTTTTCTCTTCTATAAATTGATACTAATGACATTACTTACCTCATCGTATTGGGGTGAGGGTTAAATGAGGCAATGCACATAAGATACTTTCTATGGTGCTTAACACACAGTAAGGGTTTAACAAGCATTTTAATTATTACCATTGTTAAAGTCTATTTATATTTAGACATATAGACTCTGCATTGGACTGAATTCATGACGCTGATTTTTGCACAAAGTTCATAAATTCATTCTACTTACAGTCTTCTCACTTTTTCAAAACAAGGCAGAGTTACTAGCAGTCCTCGTGAAGTGTGCTTTTTTTTGCCTTGTTTTTGCCTATGTTTGAAGTCTCCATACTGGTGTCCTCCCTTCCTGGAAGCTTCTCTTTACTCCATTCCCTCCAGTTTGTACCCTTTATTCTGCACGGCACAGAACTTTGAACCCACCTTGGTGAAGGCTCTGTCATTGTAAGGACATCGTTGGCTTCCCTGCCTTTCTCTCCAGAAGGTGAACATCATGTCCTGTTAATCTCGGCATTCCTGCTGCTTTGTGCAAATGTGGTTATAGTAAGAGACCAATAAAGGTTTCTTGAACAAATGAGTGTAAAATACCACTATTTATGTTATGCAAAGACTGATCTTCTTTCAGTGTTGTTGTCTTCTTTTATATTAATTTTAGCTGTAGTTTTGATTTTTATTCAAATAATCTTCAGAACTTGTGGCACATACTTTAAAATTTTTATGTCAAAGTGGAAGGCTTTTACACTGAAAACGACGAAGTGTTGCTGAAATTTGAAATGAAAGTAGACACAATTAAATGGGAAGACATCTTGTGTTCATGGATTGGGAGACTTTAGACTGCTAAGATGTTGATACTACCCAAAGCAATCTACAGATTCAATGCAATCCCAGTCAATACAGCAATCACATTTTTGCAGAAATGGTAAAAGTCATCGTACAATTTATATGGAATTTCAATGTACCCTGAATAGCCAAAACAATCTTGAAAAAAAGATGAAATTGAAGGTCTCACACTTTGCGATTTCAAAACATTGCAGAGCCATAATAATAAAGACAGTGTGGTAGTGGCATAAAGATAAATAATCCAGTGGAACAGAATAGAGAGCCCAGAAATAAACCCTCATGTATAAGATTAAAACAGTCTTCAATGAGGGTGCTGAGAGCACTCAGTGGGGAAAGCACAGTCTCTTCAACAAGTGATATTGGAAAAACTGGACGCCTACATGCAAAAGAATGATGTTGAATCCTTAACTTATGCCATTTACAAAAATTCAATAAAAAATGGATAAAAAACCCAAATGTAAGCCCTAAAACTATGAAACTCCTAGAAGAAAATGTAGGAGTAGTTTCACAATATTGGACTTGCCAGTAATTTCTTGACTAGGACACCAAAAGCACAGGAAACAAAAGCAAAAATAAACAAATGGAATTACATTGAACTTAAAACTTTTGTGCATCAAAGGATACGATAACAGAGTAAAGAAGCAACCTACAAAATGGGGGAAATATTTGCAAATCATATATGTAATAAGGGGTTAATGTCCAGCATATATAAGAACTTCTACAACTCAATAGCAACAACAAAACATACAATCTGATTTAAAAATGAACAAAGGACTTGAATGGACATTTCTCCCAAGATAATATACAAATGGCCAATAAGCATATGAAAAGATGCTCAACATCACTAATCAATGCAAATCAAAACTATGGTAATTAGTCTAGGCAACATAATGAGACCCTGTCTCTACGAAAAAATTAAAGAAATTAGCCAGTTGCGGTGGTGCATGCCTGTGGTTCCAGCTACTTGGATGGCTGAGGTAGGAGGATGACTTGATCCCAGAAGGTCAAGGCTGCAGTGAGCTGTGATCACACCACTGCACTCTACCCTGGGTGACAGAGCAAGACCTGTCTGTGAAACACACACACACACACACACCACAAAAAACAAATCACACCCCAGTAAGATATCACCTCACATCCACTAATTGACCACTCTAAAGAAACAGAAAATATAAAGTGTTAATGAAAATGTGGAGACATTGAAACCATTGTAGACTGTTGGTGGGATTGCAAAATGGTGTAAACATTAGGGAAAATAGTATGAAGTTTCCTCAAAAAATTAAATTACCATATAATCCAGCAATCCCACTTCTGTGTATCTGTCTAAGAGATATAAAATCAGTATGTTAAGAGAGATCTACATTCTCATGTTCATTGCAGCATTATTTAAAATAACAAAGAGGTGGAAGCAACTCTTTTTTTCAGTTCTGTCACATATATATATTTTTTTCTTACAATTTTTGTTTCAGGTTCAAGGGGTACATATGCAGCTTTGTTATTAGTAAATTGCATGTCACAGGGGTTTGGGGTACAGATTATTTTGTCACTCAGGTAATAAGCATAGTACCTGATAGGTAGTTTTTCAATCCTCACTCTCCTCCTACTCTCCACCATCAAGTAGGCCCCAGTGTCTATTGTTCCCTTCTTTGTGTCCATGTTTAGCTCCCACTTATAAGTGAGAATATGCAGTATTCGGTTTTCTGTTCCTGTGTTAATTCACTTAGGATAATGGCCTCCAGCTGCGTCCATGTTGCTGCAAAGGACATAATTTTGTGCTTTTTAAAGGCTGTTTAGTATTTCATGGTGTGTATGTACCACATTTTCTAAATCTAGTCCACTGTTGATGGGCATTTAGGTTGGTTCCATGTTTTTGTTATTGTGCAGCAATGAACGTACAAGTGCATATGTCTTTATGGTAGAAAGATTTACGTTCCTTTGGGTATGTACCCAGTAATAAGATTGCTGGGTCAAATGGCAGTTTCTTTTAAGTTCTTCAAGAAATTTACAAACTGCTTTCCACAGTGACTGAACTAATTTACATTCCAGCCAACAGTGTGTAAGCATTCCCTTTTATCTGCATTCTCACTAGCATCTGTTATTTTTGACTTTTTAATAGTAACGATTCTGACTTGTATGAGATGGTATCTCATTGTGGTTTTGATTTGCATTTTTCTAATGACTAGTGATGTTGAGCATTTTTTCATATGCTTGCCGGCTGCATGCATACCTTCTTTTGAGAAGTGCCTGCTTGTGTTCTTTGCCCACTTTTAAATGAAGTTGTTTCTTGCTTATTAATTTATTTAGGTTTCTTATAGATTCTGGATATTAGACTATTGTCAGATGCATGGTTTGCAAAAATTTTCTCCCATTCTGTAGGTTGTCTGTTTATTCTGCTGGTAACTTCTTTTGCTGTTCAGGAGCTCTTTGGTTTAATTAGATCCCACTTGTCAGTGTTTGTTTTTGTTGTGATTGCTTTTGGAGTCTTTGTCATGAATTTTTTGCTAAGACCTATGTCCTAAATGGTATTTCCTAGGCTTTTTTCTAGGTTTTCTTTTTTTATAGTTTTAGGTTTTACATTGAAGAGTTTAGTGCCTCTTGAGTGGATTTTTGTATATGGTGTAAGGAAGGGGTCCAGTTTCAATCTTTTTCATGTGACTAGCCAGTAATCCCATCACCACTTATTAAATAGGGAGTCCTTTCCCCATTGCTTCTTTTTGTCAGCTTTGTTGAAGATCAAATGGTTGTAAGTGTGCAGACATATTTCTGGGTTCTCTATTCTGTTCTGTTGATCTATGTGTCTGTTTCTGTGTGCCAGTATCATGCTGTTTTGATTACTGTAGCCTTTTAGTATACTTCGAAGTAGGGTAGCATGTTGCCTCTGGCTTTGTTCTTTTTGCTTAGGATTGTTTTGGCTATTCAGGTTCTTTCTTGTTTTTGGTTCCATATGAATTTTAGAGTTCTTTTTTTCTAATTCTGTGAAAATGTCATTGGTAGTTTGATAGGAATAGCACTGAATCTGTAAATTGCTTTTTGTACTGTAGCCATTTGAGCAATATTGATTCTTCCTATCCATGAGCATGGACTCTTTTTTCATTTGTTTGTGTCATCTCTCATTTTCTTCAGCAGTGTTTTGTAATTCTTGTTGTAGAGATCTTTTACCTCCCTGGTTAGCTGTTTTCCTAGGTATTTTTTGCACGGCTGTGATGAATGGGATTGTGTTCTTGATTTGGCTCTAAGCTTTGATGTTGTTGGTGTACAGAATTTCTACTAATTTTTGTACATTGATTTTGTATCCTCAAACCTTGCTTAAGTTGTTCATCAGATCCATGAGCTTTTTG
>NW_012116088.1:1512227-1589965 GCF_000951035.1 Colobus angolensis palliatus | reverse complement strand
CTCCTTCTTTTAGATGTCTTTTCTTTCTTTCTTTTGCCTAATTGCTCTTACTGGGACTTTCAGTACTATTTTGAATAGAAGTGGTGAAAGTGGGCATGCTTGTCTTGTTCTGGTTCTCAAGGGGGAATTCTTCTAGCTTTTGCCCATTCAGTGTGATATTGGCTGTGAGTTTGTCATAAATGGCTCTTATTATTTTGAGGTATGTTCCTTCAGTGTTTAGTGTGTTGAGGTTTTTAACATGAAAGTATGTTGAAGTTTACTGAAAGCCTTTTCTGCATTTATTGAGATGATCATGTGGTTTTTGTTTTTAGTTCTTCTTGTGTGATGAATCACATTTATTGATTTGTGTATGTTGAACCAATCTTGCAACCCAGAGGTTGTTAATCTGAGATCTTTCTAACTTTGATGTGGGCATGTAGCACTATAAACTTTTCTCTCAACACTGCTTTAGCTGTGTTGTAGAATTCTGGTATGTGTTATCTTTGCTTTCACTAGTTTCAAATAATTTCTTGATTTCTGTCATAATTTCATTGTTTACTAAGTCATTCAGGAGCAGTTTGTTTAATTTCCATGTAATTGTGTGGTTTTGAGAAATTTTCTTAGTATTGATTTTTATTTTTATTGTGCTGTGGTCTGAGAGTGTGATATGAGTTTGTTTATTTTTTGAATTTGTTGAGAATTATTTTATGGCTGAGGATGTGGTCCATTTTACAGTATGTGTCAGGTGCAGATGAGAAGAATGTCTATTATGTTGCTGTTGAGTGCAGTGTTCTGTAGATGTCTGTTAGTTCCTTTTGATAAGTGTCAAGTTTAGGTCCCGAATACCTTTGTTGGTTTTCTGCCTTGATCTATCTAGTACTGTCAGTAGAGTGTTGAAGTCTCCCACTATTATTATGTGGTTATCTAGGTTTCTTCATAGGTCTCTAAGAACTTGTTTTATGAATCTGGATGCTCTTGTATTGGGTGTATATATATTCAGGATGGCTAAGTCTTCTTGTTGAATTGAACCCTTTATCCTTATGTACTCCTCTTTTTGTCTTTTTCAATCAGTTTGTTTAAAGTCTGTTTTGTCTGAAATTGGAATAGCAACTTCTGCTTTTTTGTGTTTTCCATTTGCTGGTAGATTTTTCTCCATCCCTTTACTCAGAGCCTATGAATGTCATTGCTTGTGAGATGGGTCTCTTAAAGACAGAATACAGTAGGGTCTTGCTTCTTTATCCAACTTTCTACTCCATGCTTTTTTGGTTTTTTTGAGACTGAGTCTTGCTCTGTCACCCAAGCTGGAGTGCAGTGGTGCGATCTCGGGTCACTGCAACCTCCACCTCCCAGGTTCAAGTGATTCTCCTGTCTCGCCCTCCCGAGTAGCTGGGACTACAGGCATGTGCCATGACACCCGGCTGATTTTTTAATTTTTATTAGAGATGGGGTTTCACCATGTTAGCCAGGATGGTCTTGATCTCCTGACTTCGTGATCCACCTACCTCGGCCTCCCATGCCTGGGATTACAGGTGTGAGCCACCACACCCAGCACTCCATGCTTTTTAATGGGGTGTTTAGCACATTTATGTTCAAGGTCAATATTGATATTTGTGGATTTGATCCTGTCATCATGTTTTTAGCTGATTGTTATGCAGACTTGATTGTATTCTTGTTTCATAGTGTCAATTATCTATGCACTGAAGTATGTTTTTGTTGACCAATAATGGTCTTTCCTTTCCATATTTAGCACTCTGTGAAGGACCTTTTGTAAGGCAGACCTGGTGTTAATGAATTCACTTAGCATTTGCTTGTCTGAAAAGAATTTTATTTCACCATTGTTCATGAAGCTTAGCTTGGCTGTACATGAAATTCTTGGTTGGAATTTCTTTTCTTTAAGAATGCTGAATATAGGCCCCCAATCTGTCTTCTGGCTCGTAGGGTTCCTGCTGAAAGATCTGCTGTTAGCCTGATGAGGTTCCCTTTATAGATGTCCTGCCCCTTCTATCTAGCTGCCTTTAATTTTTTTTCTTTCACACTGACCTTGGAGAATCTGATGACTATGTGTCTTGGGAATGGTCATCTTGTATAGTATCTCACAGGGTCCTATCAATTTCCTGAATTAGAATGTCAATCTCTCTAGCAAGGTTGGGAAAATTTCCATGGTCAATATCCTCAAATATATTTTCCAAGTTGCTTGGTCTCTCACTCTCTTTCAGGTACACAAATGATTGGTAGATTTGATCTCATATATAATCCCATATTTCTTGGATGTTTTGTTCATTCTTCTTTGTTCTTTCTTCTTTATTTTTGTCTGACAGAGTTAACTTGAGAAACCAATCTTTGAGCTCTGAGATTCTTTCCCCAGCTTGTTCTACTCTGCTGTTGATGCTTCAGATTTTATTATGAAAACCTTGTAGTGAGTTTTTCAGCCATACCATATCAATTTGGTTCTTTCTTAAAATGGCTCTTTCACCTTTAACTTTTTGAATGATTTTATTGGATTTCTTAGATTCCTTGGATTGGGTTTCAACTTTCTTCCAAATCTTGATGATCTTCATTGCCTTCGAGATTCTCAATTCTATGTATACTATTTCAGCCTGGTTAAAAGCCATTGTTGGGGGGCTAGGGTAGTCATCTGGAGGTAAGAAAACACTATGGCTTTTTGAGTTGCCAGAGTTCTTGTGTTAGCTCTTTCTCATCTGCGTGGGCCCAGATCTTGGAGTTGCTCTCCTTCGGATGTGCTTTTTTTTTCTTTTATGTCCTTTGGTGCCCTTGAGGTTTGGTTGTCATATAAGCTGGGTTTAGTGTACTGGCTTCATTTTCTGGATGATTTCTGGGGGCCAAGGCTTAGCTCTGTACCCCTGGGCTGCATGCTGTAACCTTGGAGGGTGGTTATTAGGACCACAACTTTGTTCTCTGACCCCTTGAGATTATGCACCTGCTGTGCTGGAGGGGCCAAGGTGTTCCTGATGGACTGGCAACAACACTCCAATGGGGGTTGCTGGCAAAATTGCTTTGTTGGTGCATGTGCCACACATGTGGCAGTGAGTTCCACGTGTGTGTGTGCTCCAGTGGCAGAGGTGTGCCAGGGTCTGCACATATATATGAGTGCCAGGGATGGTGGGGCTGCAGGGTCTGTGTGCATGTGCTGGCAATGGTGATGTGGTGGTGTCTGTGTGTGTACATGTGCTGGCAATGACAGTGATTCAGTGGAGTGTGTGCATGCTGGCAGTGGCACAATAGTGGGTGTGCATCCTGTCAGGGAGAAATGGTGGCATTCACACTTGAGCTGGTGGCAGCAATATGGTTGTGTCCGAGCATATGTATGCTCCAGCAGCAGTGGTAGCACAGCAAGGTGTGAGTGTGTATGTTGGTGGTGGGGGTTGGTGATGGTGAGGTTTGTGCCTGTGTGCACTGGTGGCAATAGGGTGGTGAGGTTGTGAACACACACTGGTAAAGCAGTGAGAGGAGGCTGTGGGTGGGTGCATGTCAGTGGGGCCCTCTCTGCCTAAGTTCTCCGATGGTTAGGCAGGGTCTTCCAGCAAAGGAGTTATGGCAATGGCCATCAGGAAGCACCCCAGTTGGACATCTCAGGATGCGTTGCAAATGGGAGTGGCCAGATAGGGACCTTGGAAGAGGCCAGCAGATAGAGGGTGCTCAGAACAGACTGGCTACATGCCATGGACAAGACTTCCCTTCTCTGTTCAGGTCCAACAGTCAACAAAGGCCAAAGTCACCTAGAGGAGTGTGTTGAGACTTGGGGGATGGGTATCCCTGGCTGTGCTCCAGTGCAGCTGTTGCTGTGTCAAGCCCTGTGGACTACACACATGCTGGAGTATTATCCAAGAAGCAACTCTTGATGTATGAACAGATAAACAGAATGTGGTATATGCATGCATAGAATATTATACAGCCTTAAAATGAAGAAAATCCAATCACAGAATAAAACTTGAGGGACATTGTGCTAAGTGAAACAAGCTAGTTACGAAATACAAATAGTGTGTGATTCTACTTATATGAGATATCTAAAGTAGTTGAATTTTTAGAAACAGAAAGTAGAATGGTGGTTTCCAGGGGCAGAAGGGAGGGAAAAAAGGAAATTATTGTTTAAAAGATATAGAGTTTCAGATTCACAAAATGAAAAAGTTCTAGAGATCTGTTTCACAAGAATATAAATACACTTAACACTACTGAACTATACATTAAAAAATGGTAAACATGGCAAATGTTATGTTATGGTTTTTATTACCACAATAGAAAATGTATGTCATATAGAATTTAGGAGAATTACATGTCATTTCCTTTTCTCCCTTAAGATCCCATGAAGTAGATATTTATCTGGGTGGGGAAGCAAACTTTTTCTAAAATCATCACATATCCAACTGTTTTAGTTAGTAAGTTGACACGCCACTTGTTAAGACTCAGATGAGCAGAGACTAGAGGAAGTGGAGTAAAAGTGAAATTGTCATTCAGGGATGGCATTGTTTACAGAATTTGACTTGCTACTTACCAATAGCACAGATGCCAGATCTCCAAACAGGACTCATGAACAGATTTTTTTATCCCAAGGCGAGAAACTGGCTACATGCCTTCCTCAGGCAAGGTTTCATTAGTTTACACATGAACATCTAGGGCTCAGAAGGATCATGTACTTGCTGAGGGTTGCACGAACAGCACAGAATGTGTGGTGATTCAAGCCAACGTTTATTTGGCTCTAGTCAGGCTCCAAGCTTTCTCTGTGTAACAGCTTCAGGGTTAAAGTGAAGCCATCATTTCATTTGCCAGTGGGGTCAGTGTAGCCGCTCCCCCAAGGTGCCTGCTTGGCCACTGTCTGAAGAGCCCCATGCATTGCTGCAGCATTAGCAAACCTGAGCTGAAGAACACAGCCCTGGAGAGTCTCTTCTGTCCCAGGCTGGGAGATCAGCAGGAGGGCAGGAGCAAGGCTGGGTGGAGGAGCAGCAAGTGGAGAGTTTCCAGGGTTGCTGATCAAAAAAGAGGCAAACATATCTGAAATAAATTAGCAAAATATAATATTTTCTCTCTTGCCAAAATAGATAGTATACCTGGTCTCCCAGTGTGTACATATGTGTGTATTTGTGTATGTGTGCATGTGTGTGTTTGTACTATGATCTGTCTTCTTGGATGCGTGTACAATAGCAGTGATTTAAAGTCTATAGACCCAGAAAAAATTCTGTAACTGAAATGCAAGAGTCTGTGTTCTATGTTATTACCAAAATTTCAAGCCCTTAAATATGTGTCCTCAGACTTTTAAAAATATTCCCCTTCCAAACAACTTAAAAAAGAAAACTGGAGAGAGAACAAGTATTACAAAAAAGTGAGGATATGTTTTATCTCTGCTCCCTCTCCCCAGTTTTTTTTTTTTCCTGGCTATAACTGAATTTGACTGTGTCAATAAATTAGTAAGTAAATTGATTTCTTTTTATAATTTTATTATGTTATATAAATATAATTGTATTTTAACATAATTTTATTAATAATTTTCCTGCTTTTACCAAATAACTGTTGGATGAATATTTAAAGAATATTGGTTTTGAGGGGTCCCAAATGGTTAGCTAGCTCTGGGAACCAAATTGTGTGACTACTGGGGTATTGTCACAGCCAGGAAGGGAGCTTTGCCCCATTGTGGTTTTGGGCATTTGGGTCTTTAAAAGTTTCTTTCTTCTTAAAGAACACCTCTACCCAGCACAGTGGCCCCAGCCCCAAACTTGAACATATACTTTGATTGTTTCCTCTCTGCTCACCAGCTACACCAGGTAATCCATCAACAAATCCTTTCAGATGTACATCCTCTTTTAAAACTTGTCTGAGTTTTATCCACATTCCTTTTCTGCTTTCCCTCTTCCATATTTTTGTTATCTACTAATGCTTGAATTGAGTTGTATCCCCCAACCCAATTCATATGTTGAAGCTTAACCCCCTATATAACTGTATTAAAGATAGAGCCTTTAAGGTTAAATGAGGTCATGAGGGTGGAGCCCTAATCCCATAGAACTAGTGCCCTTTTAAGAAGAAGAAGAGATGATGGAGATCTCTCTCCTTGTGAGAATACAGCAAGAAGGCAGCCGTCTGCAAGCCAGGAAGAGAGCCTTCACTAGAATTCAGTCTTGCTGGCACCCTAATCTTGGACTTCCAGCCTCCAAAACTTTGGGAAAATAAATACTATAGATTGTTAAGCCACCCAATCTATAGTATTTTGTTATGGAAGCCTGAGCTGATTAATAGAACTACCTTAGCTCAAAACCTCACCTGGATTACTATATAAATTTCTTACCTTGTCTTTCTGTTTCTAATATTGTACTGAGTTATTGTCAATAACTAGTCAATGCATGACATACTAGTTCTTCTTCTAAGTATTTATCCAATAAGAAATGAAAATATGTGTACATAAAAAGGCTTGTATAAGAATGTTTACAGCAGTTTAATAGTTCCAAACTTGAAACAATCCAAGTGTATATCAATAGGTGAATAAACAAATTTATCATATTAATGAGAAACTTTAGGGTAAAAGAAAACAGTTGTTGATACAGCCACGTTGATTAATCTCAAAAATATGCTGAGTAGATGATACCAACCATAAAAGAGTATTTTCTATATAGTTCAATTTGTATGAAGTTATAGACCAGGCAAAACTAAGCTATAGTGTCAGAAATGAGAGTGGTAGTGTAGGAGGAGTTATTAGGAATTACAAAGGGGCATGAGGGAAATTTTTGAAAGTGATGGGAGTGTTCTATATCTTAATTAGAGTGGTGATTACATATATGTACATTTGTTAAAACTCACAGAACTGTACACTACAATTTATGCATATTACTATATTGAAATTATATGTCAATTA
This sequence comes from Colobus angolensis palliatus, assembly GCF_000951035.1. Classification (NCBI taxonomy): domain Eukaryota; kingdom Metazoa; phylum Chordata; class Mammalia; order Primates; family Cercopithecidae; genus Colobus; species Colobus angolensis. The sequence continues at coordinate 1,583,130 of NW_012116088.1, read as the reverse complement.
AAAAACTAGATACATGCAAGAGCTGCTAATGAACTAAACACAACTACTCTGAATCATGGAAATTGTCACAAACTGTAGTCTTTGCACAATTTGATTCCAAATAGAAGTATGACCAGAGAAGGTAATATTTCAGTATAATATTTCAAATGTTGGCATAATGTTGGTAAAATGTAATTGATCCTATTACTACCTCTTACTTCTGCCTTCCCAGCATCCAGACCCTCTTAATATAGCTTGCAGTGTCCCACTTTTTCTTTTCTTTTTTTTTTTTTCTCAGAGATGGGGTTTCTCTCTATTGCCCAGGCTGGAGTGCAGTGATGTGAACATTGCAGCCTCTAATTCTTGAGCTCAAGCAATCCTCCTACCTCAGCCTCCTGAGTATCTGAGACTATAGGTATGTGCCACTACATCTGGCTCCACTTGTTGTTTGGAAGATTCCCCTCAGCGTTGTAAGTGATCCTCTTCATTAAGTTGTCCTACCCACTTCTAATAAAATATTGGACAGACTACCCAAGGAAATTGGTCAATGAGTTATCGTTCTCTCCTGGAAACCAGAGTCCCCAAGAAGAGTGACACACAGTTGGAGCCCAGTCATTCTGTTGGCAGTGCCCTAAAATATTTCTTGCTGAAATCCTCGGGACTCCCTGGCTCCTGCCTTTCCTGAGGCTTGGAGTATTAATGTGTCCTTTGTGTCTGTGAGTTTCCTTGCATTTTCCAACAAATTGTTTGACTTTCTGGTTTATATAGGTGGAGTTACTTTCTGTTTGTAGCCAAAACCCTAAACACTTGTCAGTGGCTTCCCATTGTCCTCACAATAAAGCCCACATTATTTCACATAGCATTTTGGGTTCCCTGAGAAGCAGAACCTGAGCAGGAATTAAATGTGAATAGTTCTTTTGGAAAGTGATCTCAGGAAGAACTGGCAGGGGAGTGGGGACATAAGATGGGGAAGGGAAAGAAACTAATAAAGGGCTCAGAATCACTTCTGTTGACCTGTGGGTGACTTAGATTCAGTTTGGCAGGGAGTTCTGGGAGACAGTGTAAGAGACGGTAAGAGGGATTTCACCTGCGAGGCAGGAAAGCTGGTCCTCCAGCTCCCATTCATCATTAGGCAAGGACTGCTCCTGCTGCCTGAACTCCCTAGAGCTCTGAGCCTGCTTCTCTTAGGGCTAAGATAAAACTCTCAGGTGCAGAGCCACAGATGTGGGTATTAGAATGTGATCAGCATGGACTGGAACAGTGGTGCCAAGATGATCTGGTTGGGCAATAAGCACATCTGCCGGAATAACTTACGGGGATCCTGACTCATGTAATCATGACTCTTCCCTGCATAGCCTATGCTCTCACTGTATAGATTTTCTTTTTGTTACATGAGCACCACGCTCTCTCAGCCCTCTAATCCTCATGCCTTTGAACAGGTAGAACATCCTTCAGTCTGGGACACTCTGCCTTTTTAATTATAAATCTCTATACAATGAAAATTGTAAATCTCTATAATTTATAAATCTGTATAATGGTTAGTTGTTATGGAAGAGGACATATTGACATTGTCTAATCCAAGGAATGCAAATAAGAAATCATTGCATAACACCAACTAAATATTGGGAACACTTATTTATTCTGGAGCAAATAGTTCTCTATATCTTAGTTTGTTCTCCTTATTCTTTTGTCTTCTAATGGGGTGAGAGATACTTCTTTGAGCCTAAATTTTCTTACCTGTAGTAGGCAGAGGGACACGGTAATCACCAATTCCACCATTGGGATAAGTGATAAGATTCAAGGAAAAAGGAGAAACATGCTTGGTGGTAAGGGACAGTTTCCCTGAGAATGTGACATTTAGCTAAGTTGTAAAGGAAGAAGAAGATATTAACTGGCTGTGGACGTGAGACATGGGAGAGCCAGAAGCAACCTAGTGCCCCGCCAGTCTGAGAGAACCCACGTGTGCCTGTAGAGCGACAAGGCTACGGAGAGAAAGGAGATGAGAAAGGTTGCAGGGGCTTATAGACCATGTCAAAGATTTGGGATTTTATCCCAAATCCTTGGGAGGTCCTGCACACACTGTCAAGAGGCGTTCCTGAAACATAGCGAATCCTGTCATTTTTCTGCATCGGCACTTCTGGTGATTATACCCCTCAGACCAAAGTTTCAATTTCTTAACCATGTTATTGTATTTCTTCATGATTGGGAATTAACCTAGGTGCTTGGATGTTTCTGCCATTTCTCCCCTACATAGCTCTTACTCCCACCAACTCGAGTATTTCCTATGCCTCAATGCTACCCCATAAACGTTCTTTTTTACAGTTTTGGTTACATGATTTCCTCTTCCTGAAATGTCTTCCCATTTCTTTCTGTCTTTCTGCCCCTTGTAAAGTCCTACTCATATATATTTAATGTGAATTTTTTTTCTTGTTATTATACTTTAAGTTCTGGGGTACATGTGCACAACGTGTAGGTTTGTTACATAGGTTTACATGTGCTGTGTTGGTTTGTTGCACCCATCAACTCGTCATTTACATTAGGTATTTCTCTTAATGCTATCTCTCCCCTGGCCCCCACTCCCCGGCAGGTCCTGGTGTGTGATGTTCTCCTCCCTGTGTCCATGTGTTTTTATTGTTTCACTCCCACTTATGAGTGAGGACATGAGGTGTTTGGTTTTCTGTACTTGTGATGGTTTGCTGAGATTGATGGTTTCCAGTTTCTTCCATGTGCCTGCAAAGGACATAAACATTCTTTATTATGGCTGCATAGTATTCCATGGTGTATATGTGCCACATTTTCTTTATCCAGTCTATTATTGATGGAAATTTGGGTTGGTTCCAAGTCTTTGCTATTGTGAATAGTGCCACAATAAACATACATGTACATGTGTCTTTATAGTAGCATGATTTATAATCCTTTGGGCATATACCCAGTAATGGGATTGCTGGGTCAAATGGTATTTCTAGTTCTAGACCCTTGAGGAATCACCACACTGTCTTGCACAATAGCTGAACTAATTTACACTCTCACCAACAGTGGAAAAGCATTCCTGTTTCTCCACATCCTCTCCAGCATCTGTTGTTTCCTGAGTTTTTAATGATCGCCATTCTAACTGGTATGAGATGGTATCTCATTTTGGTTTTGATTTGCATTTCTTTAATGACCAGTGATGACAAGCATTTTTTCATATGTGTGTTGGCTGCATAAATGTCTTCTTCTGAGAAGTGTCTGTTCATATCCTTTGCCCACTTTTTGATGGGGTTGTTTTTTTCCTTGTAAACTTGTTTAAGTTCTTTGTAGATTCTGGATATTAACCCTTTGTCAGATGGATAGATTGCAAAAATTTTCTCCCATTCTGTAGGTTGCCTGTTCACTCTGCTGATAGTTTCTTTTGCTGTGCAGATGCTCTTCAGTTTAATTAGATCCCATCTGTCTGTTTTGGCTTTTGTTGTCATTGCTCTTGGTGTTTTAGTCATGAAGTCCTTGCCCATGCCTATGTCCTGAGGTATTACCTAGGTTTTCTTCTAGGGTTTTTATGGTTTTAGGTCTTACATTTAAGTCTTTAAGCCATCTTAATTTTTGTATAAAGTGTAAGGAAGGGATCCAGTTTCAGCTTTCTACATATGGCTAGACAGTTTTTCCAGCACCATTTATTAAATAGGGAATCCCTTCCCCATTGCTTGTTTTTGTCAGGTTTGTCAAAGGTCATATGGTTGTAGATGTGTGGTGTTATTTCTGAGGCCTCTGTTCTGTTCCATTGGTCTAAATCTCTGTTTTAGTACCAGAACCAGGCTGTTTTGGTTACTGTAGACTTATAGTATAGTTTGAAGTCAGGTAGCGTGATGCCTCTCCAGCTTTGTTCTTTTTGCTTAGGATTGTCTTGGCTGTGCAGGCTCTTTTTTGGTTCCATGTGAAATTTAAAGTAGTTTTTCCCAATTCTGTGAAGAAAGTCAGTGGTAGCTTGATGGGGATAGCATTGAATTTATAAATCACTTTGGGCAGTATGGCCATTTTCACAATATTGATTCTTCCTATTCATGAGCATGAATGTTCTTCCATTTGTTTGTGTCCTCTTTTATTTCATTGAGCAGTGGTTTGTAGTTCTCCTTGAAGAGGTCCTTCACATCCCTTTTAAGTTGGATTCCTAGGTATTTTATTCTCTTTGTAGCAATTGTGAGTGGGAGTCCACTCATGATTTGGCTCTCTGTCATTGGTGTATAGGAATGGTTGTGATTTTTACACATTGATTTTGTATCCTGAGACTTTTCTGAAGTTGCTTATCAGCTTAAGGAGATTCTGGGCTGAGACGATGGGGTTTTCTAAATAGACAATCATGTCATCTGCAAACAGAGACAATCTGACTTCCTCTTTTCCTAATTAAATACCCTTTATTTCTTTCCCTTGCCTGATGGCCCTGGCCAGAACTTCCAATATTATGTTGAATAGGAGTGGTGAGAGAAGGCATCCTTGTCTTGTGCCAGTTTTCAAAGGGAATGCTTCCAGTTTTTGAACACTCAGTATGATATTGGCTGTGGGTTTGTCATAAATAGCTCTTTTTATTTTGAGATACGTTCCCTCAGTACCTCGTTTATTGAGAGTTTTTAGCATGAAGGGCCGTTGGCTTTTGTCGAAGGCCTTTTCTGCATCTATTGAGATAGTCATGTGGTTTTTGTTGTTGGTTCTGTTTATGTGATGAATTATGTTTATTGATTTGCATATATTGAACCAGCCTTGCATCCCATAGATGAAGCTGACTTGACTGTGTTGGATACGCTTTTTGATGTGCTGCTTGATTTGGTTTGCTAGTATTTTATTGAGGATTTTCTCATTGATGTTCATCAGGGATATTGGGCTAAAATTCTCTTTTTTGTGTGTGTCTCTACCAGACTTTGGTATCAGGACGATGCTGGCCTCATATAGCGAGTTAGGGAGGATTTCCTCTTTTTCTATTAATTGGAATAGTTTCAGAAGGAATGGTACCAGCTCCTCTCTGTGCCTCTGGTAGAATTCAGCTCTGAATCCATCTGGTCCTGGACTTTTTTTGGTTGGTAGGCTCTTGATTAATGCCTCAATTTCAGAACCAGTTACTGGTCTATTCAGAGACTCAACTTTTTCCTGGTTTAGTCTTGGGAGGATGTATGTGTCCAGGAATTTATTCATTTTTTCTAGATTTTCTAGTTTGTGTAGAGGTATTTATAGTATCCTCTGATGGTAGTTTGTATTTTTGTGGTATTGGTGGTGATATTGCCTTTATCATTTTTTATTGCATCTATGTGAATCTTCTCTCTTTTCTTGTTTATTAGTCTTGCTAGCGGTCTATCTATTCTGTTAGTTTTTTCAAAAAACCACCTCCTGGATTCATTGATTTTTTGAAGGTTTTTTTGTGTCTCTATCTTCTTCAGTTCTGCTCTGATCTTAATTATTTCTTGTCTTCTGCTGGCTTTTGAATTTGTTTGCTCTTGCTTCTCTTGTTCTTCTCATTGTGATGTTAGGGTGTCAATTTTAGATCTTTCCTGCTTTGTCTTATGGGCATTTAGTGCTATAAATTTCCCTCTACACACTGCTTTAAATGTGTCCCAGAGATTCTGGTACATTGTGTCTTTGTTCTCATTAGTTTCAGAGAACATCTTTATTTCTGCCTTCATTTCGTTGTTTACCCAGTAGTCATTCGGGAGCAGGTTGTTCAGTTTCCATGTAGTTGTGCGGTTTTGAGTGAGTTTCTTAATCCTGAGTTCTAATTTGATTGCACTGTGGTCTGAGAGACGGTTTGTTGTAATTTCTGTTCTTTTACATTTGCTGAGGAGCGATGTGGTGCTAAGAAGAATGTATATTCTGTTGATTTGGGGTGGAGAGTTCTGTAAATGTCTATTAGGTCCACATGGTCCAGAGTTGAGTTCAAGTCCTGGATATCTTTGTTAATTTTCTGTCTTGATCTGTCTACTATTGACAGTATAGTGTTAAAGTCTCCAATTATTATTTTGTGGGAGTCTAAGTCTCTTTGTAAGTCTCTAAGAACTTGCTTTATGAATCTGGGTGCTCCTGTATTGGGTACATATATGGTTAGAATAGTTAGCTCTTCTTGTTGAATTCATCCCTTTACCATTATGTAATGCCTTCTTTGTCTCTTTTGATCTTTGTCAGTTTAAAGTCTATTTTATCAGAGACTAGGGTTGCAACTCCTGCTCTTTTTGCTTTCCAGTTGCTTGGTAGATCTTCCTACATCCCTTTATTTTGAGCCTATGTGTGTCTTTGCATGTGAGATGGGTCTCCTGAATACAGCACACCAATGGGTCTTGACTCTTTATCCAATTTGCCAGTCTGTGTCTTTCAGTTGAGGCATTTAGCCCATTTACATTTAAGATTAATATTGTTATTTGTTAATTTTATCCTGTCATTATGATGCTAGCTGGTTATTTTGTCCATTAGTTGATGCATTTTCTTCACACCATCGATGGTCTTTACAATTTGGCATGCTTTTGCAGTGGCTGGTACTGGTTGCTCCTTTCCAGGTTTAGTGCTTCCTTGAGGAGCTCTTGTAAGACAGGCCTGGTGGTGACAAAATCTCTCAGCATTTGCTTATCTGTAAATGATTTTATTTCTCCTTCACTTATGAGGCTTAGTTTGGCTGGATATGAAATTCTGGGTTGAAAAGTCTTTTCTTTAAGAATGTTGAATATTGGCCCCCACTCTCTTCTGGCTTGTAGGGTTTCTGCATAGAGATCCGCTGTTAGTCTGATGGGCTTCCCTTTGTGGGTAACCTGACCTTTCTGGATGCCCTTAACATTTTTTCCTTCAATTCAGCCTTGGTGAGTCTGAGGATTATGTGTCTTGGGGTTGTTCTTCTCAAAGAATATCTTTGTGGTGTTCTCCATATTTCCTGAATTTGAATGTTGGCCTGCCTTGCTAGGTTGGGGAAGTTCTCCTGGATAACATCCTGAAGAGTGTTTTCTAACTTCATTCGATTCTCCCTGTCACTTTCAGGTATACCAATGAAATGTAGATTTGGTCTTTTCGCATAGTCCCATATTTCTTGGAGGCTTTATTCCTTTCTTTTCACTCTTTTTTCTCTACTCTTGTCTTCTCATTTTATTTTGTTAATTTGATCTTCAATCACTGATATCCTTTCTTCTGCTTGATTGAATTGGCTATTGAAGCTTGTGTATGCTTCACGAAGTTCTTGTGCTGTGTTTTTTAGTTCCATCAGGTCATTTATGTTCTTCTCTACACTGGTTATTCTAGTTAGCCATTCATCAAACCTTTTTTTCAAGATTTTTAGCTTCCTTGGGATGGGTTAGAACATGGTCTTTTAGTTTGGAGAAGTTTGTTATTATCAAACTTCTGAAGCCTGCTTCTGTCAACTCATCAAACTCATTCTCCATCCAGTTTTGTTCCCTTGCTGGTGAGGAGTTATGATCCTTTGGAGGAGAGGAGGCGTTCTGGTTTTTGGAATTTTCAGCCTTTCTACTCTGGTTTCTCCCCGTCTTTGTGGTTTTATCTGCCTTTGATCTTTGATGTTGGTGACATCATGATGGGGTTTTGGTGTGAATGTCCTTTTTGTTGATGTCGATGCTATTCTTTTCTGTTTGTTAGTTTTCCTTCTAACAGTCACACCCCTCAGCTGCAGGTCTGTTGGACCTGTCCACTCCAGGCCCTGTTTGCCTGGGTATCACCATCGGATTCTGCACAACAGCAAGTATTGCTGCCTGATCATTCCTCTGGAAGTTTTGTTCCAGAGGGGCACCTGCCAGATGCCACCAAGAGCTCTCCTGTATGAGGTGTCTTTCAGCCCCTACTGGGAGGTGTCTCCCAGTCAGGGTACACGGGGGTCAGGGACCCATTTGAGGAGGTAGTCTGTCTGTTATTAGAGCTCGAATGCCATGCTGGGAGAACCACTGCTCTCTTCAGAGCTGTCAGGCAGGGACCTTTATGTCTGGAGAAGTTGTGCCCACAGCTGCCCCTTCCCCCCAAGTGCTCTGTCCCAGGGAGGTGAGGGTTTTGTCTATAAGTCCTTGACTTGGGCTGCTGCCTATTATTCAAATATGCCCTGCCCACAGATGTGCAATCTAGAGAGGCAGTCGGCCTTGCTAAGCTGCATTTTAAGCTTCCTGGCAGCTTTGTTTACACTGTGAGCATAAAACTGCCTACTCAAGCCTCAGCAATGGTGGACACCCCTTCATCTTCTAAGCTCAAGCTCTAGTGTCCCAGGTCGGTCTCAGACTGCTGCACTAGCAGCAAGAATTTCAAGCCAATGGATCTTCGCTTGCTCAGCTCTGTGGGCGTGGGACCTACTGAGCCAGGCACAGGAGGGAATCTCCTGGTCTGCAGGTTGCAAAGACCAAGGGAAAAATGCAGTATTGGGGCAGGAGTGTATCCTTCCTCCTGGTACAGTCTCTCATGGCTTCCCTTTGCTAGGAAAGGGAAATCCCCCAGTCCCTTGTGCTTCCCAGGGAGGCAATGCCCCTCCCTACTTTGGCTTTGCCCTCCATGGGCTGCACCTATCTTCTGCGTCAACCTCGCTGGGAGGTGCGGACTGGAGCTGTTCCTATTTGGCCATCTTGGAAGAGTCCTCCCGAGTCCTACTCATAATTTTGCGACCTAGTTTCAAGGCCACCATCTCCAAGAAGACTTCCCATATGCTCCCAAACATAGAGGGTCTCTCAGGGCTCTGAACTTGCTTACTACTTGATGCCTTTCCTAATGTGTCTGATTACATTCTGTCTGGTTATTTCTCTTCTCTCCTGTACTTGATTTGAAAGCTCTTTGAGCATATGGGCTATGCCTGAGTTGTCTTTGTGAGACAAAGACAAACAAAGGCCAAAAAAATTAACCTCATCATTAACTTTTGTTTATTCAAAGATAAACAAAGGCCAAATAAATTAAACTCATTGCTCAGTCCAGAGTATTTAGCATTTTTAGCTCTTTTGTACTTTTTGTTTTGTTTTGTTTTGTTTTGTTTTGTTTGAGACAGAGTCTTGCTCTGTCACCCAGGCTAGAGTGCAGTGGCACAATCTCAGCTCACTGCAACCTCTGCCTCGTTGGTTCAAGCGATTCCTGTGCCTCAGCCTCCTGAGTAGCTGGGATTATAGGCACATGCCACCAGGCCCAGCCAATTTTTGTATTTTTAGTAGAGATGGGATTTTACCATGTTGCCCAGGCTGATCTTGAACTCCTGGCCTCAAGCAATCTGTCCACCTCGGCCTCCCAAAGTGCTGGGATTAACCATGCCTGGCTGCGTTTTTAGTTGTTAATATGATAGTCACTGATTTTATCCTATAAGAATAAAATAGCATCTGAGAGATTATCATTTTTTATTTGCAGTTAATTTATAAAATATCATTTACATAATAAAATTTTCACATATTTTTGCTGTCATACAAAATGTCACCTACAATATGTTAGAGAGCTAGCAAGTCCTTCCACAAACTAAGAAATATATTTTCTCTGTGAGAAAGAGAGGGTGTTTTCAACAGTTCTTGGTAAGTTATTTAAAGAAAGCTAAAATACAAATAATCAAAGCTACATAAATTACATAAAATCTACCCCTAAGCATTTGTTTTTCTCCCTGCAGTTTATAGAGTATCTAATCAGTTACCATTAGTTTGTTTTGAACCTTCATACAGGTTAATCTTTCAAATCTACTGTGCACATTCATTAGAGACTCACCTATGGTTAAAAAAAGAATAATTCCCTTTTCTTGGTTTCATACATTTTTAGGAACAGAGAGACATCAAGTAATTGCCTCATTTGAACCACATTCTATAAGCAAGACTCTAGGTTTTCCCAGAGACTTGAGCATCCATGACATGATGAAATATATACTATGAAAAAGACCCTGCAGTCCCTTCATGAAGGTAAAACATTCCATGTCCAATAACATTTAAGCAGCTTTTAAGATTTTATTTTTAAAATTAAAAAAAGCTAGCTTTAAAATTCAGGCCAGAAAAATACATATTTATAATATGAAGTAGAGAAGTATGTGCAGAATTTGGTAAAATATAATACAAAAAATCCAAGTTTATAAAGAGACATTATCCTGAGATAGGGTATTCCAGTGTCTTTGAAGTGAGAAACAACCATACCCTCAATGGACAATAGGAGATTTGCTCATAAGGAATTAAGGTTCAAGAAAGAGGGCAGTGTATAGTAGAGCATGGGGAAGGGACAGAGTGGGCAGAGAAAAGAACAGTATGCCCGTAGTATTGGCAGCAAAGTTATCAACCTGATCCTGAAGCCTTAAGTATCACCCATCCATCCACAATTGATACCACCAACAGCAAACACATTCCAGGGGGCCAGGCACAGTGCACCATTATGTTAACCCTCTTATGTCCACCAACATGGACCCTTTTATTTCATTCCTACTCTGTCCCTGCCCTGTGCTCATTTATCTGTTTCTTTCACACACTGATTCATTTGGACATTAAGTGCTTAACTGCTGGACTCTATTCTTGGATGTGGGAACACCTGGTCAAATATGATGAGGTTTTGGCCCTCATAGCACTAAGAATATAGTAAGAAATGCAGAGAAACAAACATTTAGTGTAGAAGCATTCAGTCCTGGGATACATAAAAGATGGGCCACAATGGAAGCCCAGCTAAGGAGGACCTACTCCTGGTCTACGGTTGGTTCAAGGAAAGGGTCGCTGGAGCAAGAGGCCTCCAAGCTGAGAGCTAAGGTTAGAGTTAGTCAGGAAAGGACAGAAGGAAAAGAACAAACTGAGACTTTACTTTGTCCCTTGTTGTTTTTTTTTTTTTTTTTTTTTGAGACGGAGTCTCGCTCTGCCGCCCAGGCTGGAGTGCTGTGGCCAGATCTCAGCTCACTGCAAACTCCGCCTCCCGGGTTCACGCCATTCTCCTGCCTCAGCCTCCCGAGTAGCTGGGACTACAGGTGACTGCCACCTCGCCCGGCTAATTTTTTGTATTTTTTAGTAGAGACGGGGTTTCACCGTGTTAGCCAGGATGGTCTCGATCTCCTGACCTCGTGATCCGCCCGTCTCGGCCTCCCAAAGTGCTGGGATTACAGGCTTGAGCCACCGCGCCCGGCCTACTTTGTCCCTTTTGACACTGAGTCCTGGTCTTTTGATTGAGTTGTTTTTCCTCTTAAGTAGAATATCATGAAAAGAAAGTAACACAAGTGCAAAAAATGTTGTGTAGTGTGTAGCATAAATGTTCAATATTCAATTAACGTATGGAGAAATGATAGACGAACAGAGAGCCTGACTAAAAGAATGAAATAAAGTCAGATTAGGACATTGATGCACTTCCAACTTTTTAGAGAGCAAGATTTCTTAAAGTCAATTAGAAAAATTGGCTAGGAAAAAAGTATTTAAATCCTGCCTAAATGACCTCAATTTCTATTCCAATAAATTACTGGTCTCGTTTGCAATTAGTCATCCAGCTTGTCAGCCATATGAACAGAGGATTTATTTTCTGTTTCAGGCATTGAGCAGATGGGCATCCTGCCACACTAGAACCTGGCTGTGCTTCCAGGTAATATGGGGGAGGGGGCACAGGGGAAAGGAGGTAGGAACTGGGATTATCACCTCGAGAAATTTCCTTGTTGTTCAGTCAGCTCTGAGTTGATATTCCAGCTTTGTTCTGAAATTCAGTTTTAGGTTTGTTGTTTGAAAGTTGAGAGACATTTTTCATATTGTTATGCCTGGCTGGAGGCCAGTGGGCAGAGGGAAACCCAGAATGTGTGCAGTCTTAGTCCTAGAAAGTGGTGAGGGAGGAACACTTAGCTCCTCACCTGAAAGGCAGGGTCTTGAGAGGCAGCCAGGTTTAAGGACTTGGAGGTCACTGGAAGATGCAGTGGTCTGAAGCGGGAGAGGAGCTAGGGAAAAACACAGAAACAGGAGACTGAAATGTGGCTGGAAGTGGTCACAGAGCTGTGACTGATCCTGCCAGAGAGTGTTGCTCGAGCCCAGGGTGATGCTCAGTGGGTTGTTGCAGGGATGGCCATTCTTTCCCATTAGGTCCTCATTGTGCTTTCATTCCAGATAGTTTCTAGGTTGCTGCAAACACCTCAGGTCAAGTTCCCCACCCCAAGTCCTCTGACGGCACTGTACTTAGAGTTCCACCAAACCAGACATCACGTGCAGTAAAGTTTCTGTGGGAAATTGTATTAGTCCATTCTCGCGCTGCTATAAAGAACTGCCTGAGACTGGGTAATTTATAAAGGAAAGAAGTTTAATTGACTCACAGTTCCGCATGGTTGGCAAGGCCTCACAAAAATGACAGTCATGGCAAAAGGGGAAGCAAACATGTCCTCCTTCACATGGCAGCAGGAGAGAGAAGTGCAGAGTGAAGGGGGAAAAGCTCCTTTTAAAATCATCAGATCTCAAGAGAACTCACCCACTACCACGAGAACAGCATGGGGGAATCGCCCCCATAATCTGATCACCTCCCATGAGGTTTCTCCCACAACACGTGGGGATTATGGGAACAATTCAAGATGAGATTTTGGTAGGGGCACAGCCAAACCATATCACTCCACCCCTGGTCCCTCCCAAATCTCACGTTCTTATAGTTCAAAACACAATCAGCCCCCTAAAGTCTTAACTTAGTCCAGCAAAAATCCAAGTCCAAAGTCCCATCTGAGATAAGGCAAGTCCCTTCTGCCTGTAAGCCTGTAAAATCAAAAGCAAGTTAGTTACTTCCTAGATACAATGAGGTGCAAGCATGGGGTAAATACATTCATTCTAAATGGAATAAATTGGCCAAAACAAAAGCCCTACAGGCCCCCATGCAAGTCAAAAATCCAATAGGGCAGCCATTAAACTTTAAAGTTCCAAAATGATCTCCTTTGGCTCTATGTCTCACATCCAGGTCACACTGATGCAAGAGATGGACTCTCATATCTTTAAACAGCCCCACCCCTGTGGCTTTGCAGATTATTGTTCTACTTCTGGCTGCTTTCACAGGTTGGCATTGAGTGTCTTTCCAGGCACATGGTGCAAGCTGTTTGTGGATCTACCATTCTGGGTTCTGGAGGATGGTGGCCCTGTTCTCACAGATCCACTAGGCATTGCCCCAGTGGGGATTCTGTGTGGGGGCTCCAATCCCACATTTCCCTTTCACCACTGCTGTAGCAGAGGTTCTCCGTAAGGGTTCCACCCCTGCAGCAAACTTCTGCCTGGACATCTAGGCATTTCCATATATCCTCTGAAATCTAAGAGGAAGTTCCTCAACCTCATTCTTGACTTCTGTTTACCCACAGGCCCAACACCATATGGAAGCTGCCATATTCTTTCCTTAATACATTTATTTATTATCTGCTCCTCTCTAATGTAAAGCTCCATTGGGGCAGGGATTTTTGTTTGCTTTGTATTTTAATTTTTAAAATGTATTTTCAGTGCCTGGTACTATGCCAGGCATGTGAAGGCATGCAATACATATTTTGATAAATACATAATCTTACCTTGGGCTGGGTTCTCTGCTGTTTTTTTTTTTTTTTTTTTGACAGAGTTTTGCTCTTGTCCGTTGCACTGTGGGCCTGGAAAAGCCACAGACACTCAATACCAACCTGTGAAAGCAGCCAGGAGTGGGACTATAATCTGCAAAGCCACAGGGGTGGAGCTGTTTAAAGATATGAGACTCCACCTCTTGCATCAGTGTGACCTGGATGTGAGACAGAACCAAAGGAGATCGTGCAATGGCATGATCTAGGCTCACTGCAACCTCCGCATCCTGGGTTCAAGTGATTCTCCTGCCTCAGACGCCCAAGTAGCTGGGATTACAGGCACCTACCACCACCCCTGGCTAATTTTTGTATTTTTAGTAGAGATGGGGTTTCACCACGTTGGCCAGGCTGGTCTTGAACTCCTGACCTCAGGTGATCCACCTGCCTTGGCCTCCCAAAGTGCTGAGATCACAGGTGTGAGCCACTGCACCTGGCCTGCTCTTTTTGTTTATCTTTTTATTCATTAATCTCCCCATCCATTCATCCATCCATTTAAATCAACCATTCATGACCTAGTCCCTCATGACTTCCTCTCATATTACTTTCCTTCTTTATTATTCTCCAACTTTATTGGCTTCCTTTTTGTTTCCTTATAAATCCAAATTGGTTCCCTCCTGAAACACTTTGCACATGCTTTTCCCATTGCCTGGGGAGCTCTTTCTCTAGGTAATCTCATAGTGGGTCCATCATACCACTCATTTCTCAGTTCAAATGTGCTTTTTAGAGATGTCTTCCCTGTCCACCCTACATAAATTCTCCTCTGGCTCCAACCTCAATCATTCCAGTCACTCTCACATTATCCTATTTTAGTATCATTATTTTGATAACATATCATGATCTGAAATGATCATGTTCATTTATTTGTTTGCTTGTTGAATGCTCTATCTCCTCCTGTCTTGCCCCCTTGTAGAATATAAGTTTCAGTAAAACAGAGAGACCCCAGTGATTTTGTTTCCCATTGTATACCCAATCTCTAAACTAAAATTTGGAGCATGTTTGATGCTTAATAAATATTTGTAATTGTAATATTTGTAATTAGTAACAAATAATGATCAGGATTATGCTTCTTACACTGTCTATATTGAAACCCAGTTCTGCCATTGACTAACCCTGTCACTTGAGAACAATGCTTGACTTCTCTATGCCCAAGTTACTTACCAATATATGAGGACTATAATAGTAAATGTGTCCTGTGATTGTTGTGGGGGTTAGTGATAGCAATAATAACAATAGTAATAACTACCACTGAGCAGTTACAATATGCCAAGCACTGTTTTAATCCCTTTATGTAATTTAATTGTTTAATTCTCATCACAACCCTATGAAATAGGTGTTATTTTAATTCTCATTTTTTTGGTGACTCAATTAAGATTTGGAAAAGCAAATAACGTATAGTTACTAAGAGGTGGAAAAGGGATTGAAACCCAGGCAGTTTGGCTTCAGAACCTGTACTTTTACATGTGCTAGGAACATAGTAATCACTCAATAAATGTCAGCCATTATTATTATTAGCTATGCAACATTACAAGTGAATATACTATAAATCCTTTTTTTCTCAAAGATGTCAACTGTGAAACAGGCAGCTTAATATTAGATTCTATAAAAAGTAAGAGGAAATTCACACTGATTTTAAAAATGTAATTTGAAAATACAATCTTTTCATTACATGGGGGGAGCTATTAAAATACATATAAATAATATATTTCATATAAAATAAATATATTTTATTGAACATTAAATCTTATTGAAGATATGACATGTGCTGCATTATACTGGCAACTGACATCTGTTAAAAACAAGCTTCCAGAACGCCAGTTTGGCTTAGGTAATTCTGTGAAAGAGGTTCTGGATTATTCCTCAACACAAATATCTTGGCAAATTATGACAAACAAGCTTTCAGACTTGCTTGTGAATAGTTAAAACTGAACTGCAAATCCTTAAATGTCAAGGGAACACTATGTTTTTTTCCTTGTACTTTGAGACTTGTATTATGGACATTTGTATACTTATCAATATTTACTATACTGCACTATTTTTCAAAAGCAGGTAATAAATATTTTCTTCATTATTTTTCTCATTATATTTATGTGAGTCTTGCATTTAGTAGGGAGTAGAATTTTTTTTTTACCGCTCATTGTTAAATTGTGCATACTTGGGTTTTCTTTTTTATATTCAGGAAAATTGTTTCTCCTAAAATTAAATCATGACATTGAGTGATTACACGTATTCATGTGTCAACTATGACTTACAGGAAGTAACCCAACTCTGTTCAAGAAGCTTTGTGTCAACTATGTATTCATGTGTCAACTATGACTTACAGGAAGTAACCCAACTCTGTTCAAGAAGCTTTGTGTTTAGTTTCTCTATTCAGGCAGTGGGTTTGCTGAATGAAGGAATTTAGAAAATGACAGGATTTTGGAATTGGAAAGGACATTGGGACATTGTAATCCAGTTTCTCTTTTTTATAGGTGGGTAAATGGGAAATCAGAGAATTTAAGTGACTTGTCTAAACTCTCACAGCTAGTTAGTACCAGAACTGGGACTGGGAGCCATGTCTCCTGGTTCCTGTTCTGATGCTTTGTTGGAGGGCAGAGATTATATGCTCCAAGAATTTTGCTTTTCTGTTATAGACAGTAGAATTTAGAAAATCTAGATGAATGGATAGTTAATGTGCCCATTGAACCATCTGTTTCAAAGAATGAATGTTTTAAGCAAAATTTTCATGAGTCTTTTGATTGAACTTGCTATTAAAAATCTGTGAGTAGAGATATATATTTTAGTTTTACTAGAAATAATAAATTTTCCCAATTAAAGTAATTCACATTCATTATAGAAATTAGTAGCATATAGAAAACCATGAAGGTAAAATAACAGGACTCGTCATTTCAGCACTCTTAGACAACCATTGTTAACATATGGATATTTGGTTTCTATATTTTGGGTTATATGTGTGTGTGTAAGTATGTGTATAAAATAATTATAAGTACTATGGATTATATTTAAACATATCATATATTAATATCTATCAATACTAGGTTATATTAGTATATGTAATCCATATTATGAAATGATGTATAATTACCATTTACTTAATTGGGATCATATAATATATTATATTATTTTAAAATTTACATATGTGTTTGGGAATATTCTTTTTTTTCTTATCCTTTGAGTTTGTTTAACTTTGGAATTATTTCACAGTTTGGTAGAACATAAATTGGGCATAATGATTTTTGAGGGGTGGATGTTTTAAATATGAATTCACTCTTTTAGAAGTAGGGATTTATTCTGTATTTCTACTTTTTCCTGAGTCATTTTTGCTATGTAATAATTTTCAATATATTGGCATAAATATGTTCATAATATTCTACTTTTGAAAAACTTTCCCTTAGTTTTATCCTATTTTTTTCTAATATTTTTGACCTTTTTTTTTGGTCTCATTTATCTTGTTTACATTTGGGTCAAACATATCAGATGAGAGTCAGTTTTATTACTTATTTCAAAGAACCAATTCTGGTGGACATAGACTTGCACTGCCCAGAGTTTTCTTTCAGGAAGACTTTGTTGCCCCAGCTGCTGAATGTACCACCTTTGGCATCTTTAGCTGTCAACCCCTTTAGGTCCCACCTCGGCTATGGAGAACCACCTTGGCCAAGGCCACACCCTTCCTTAGGGCATACCCAATGACTGACTGAGGTGGAGGTATATAGGCCAGCTATTTTGATTTAATGTGGGACAATTTTGATGGGTCAGTTCCTTTTCAGAGCTCCCCATAGGGTCAGCTGAAGTTCTTTGGTTTACATTGCAAATCAATTTCTTTATTTGCACAGTTCTTCTTTCCCTTTCTCCCTTCCACAGGTGTTAATCACAATAGTACTTTCTAACAAATATCCTAAACATTAAACTCTGTCTCAGAATCAGCTTCTTTAATAACTCAAACTTTGGCAGTGGATGCCAGGAGTAGGTCAAGAAAGCTGGTATTAAGATGGGATTTTGGAGCTGTATTATTTATAGACCAACTGGCAATCAGGATCCCATCACAGGTAGTAGGAGGAGCACAGATAGCCCCTGGATAAAAGTGGTGGTCCAGTTGTCAAAACTTTCATTGGTGACAATTTGGGATATTTTGTTAGAAAGGAATGCACTAGCTGCTGTGAAGTATTAGACATTTGTAAAACATGTTGGAAATAGTAAGTAAAAGACAATGGGATTGTATAGCTGTTTCTATGCTCTACTGAAGCTCCAAACAAAGATTCTGAGAGACTGAGAATGAATAAAAGGCTATTTTGAAAGCCAAAGGTAAAAGCCAGAGACTTCTTTTGTAGCCTGTAAAAAGGATCACATCTCTTGCAATGAGAGAGGAGAGAAAACTGAGCAATATGCCTATGACTTAATCAGAGAGTAGTTGAGCTCCAAAGAGTAAACTTACAACAAAAATAAGTCTACTACACCAATGGCAGGCCCTCAGGTGGGAATGAGTGAGACCCTGACACTTGAAATGGGAACCCCTAGATTCATCCTCCCTTCCCCAAACCTTCATCTAGGAATCATCTGAGTGTTCCTAAGTAGGCTATCCTATGAATTAAGAGCCACCACCTTATCCTGTTGCCTGAGGCCAATGCAGTAGACCCTTTCCCCAGGATAACATGTGTCTCTTCAGAATCTTCCCTCACTTCTCCTGGTCACTAGGCTTATAATGAGGGTTAAGCTGCTGAATAACCCAACTGGGAATATACTAGGCCTGATAAGGGAAGAAAAAGACCATACCCTTAAGGAGCCACAAGACCTAGCCAATATGTACTAGCAGAAGCCAGGAAAGAATATGTGAGACTGTGTTGTGAGGGTGCATTAACTTAAAATTGAATAAGGAAGAGTTTATTGATTTTAGGACACTCTCCTGAAATACGAAATTTAGGACCTTGGCAAGGTCTCCTTGAGATAGTGTGAACTTTCTACTAGAATGGCTTCTGTGCATGTTCAGTGACTCGGAGTATTAGAAATCCATGGTAGACAGCAGAAAAGCGGATTAAAAGACTCAGGGAAATAATTAGAATGGAAAACTATGTTAAGACTTGATAACTCACAAGATGATTATGTTCCACGGAAAAGCATGGCATATGGTCCAGTTACCAAGACCATCATGTATGCATTGATGAAAGCGACACCAGTAGCATTATGAATTTCACTGGTACTCTGCTCTATAGGCCAGGGATGTTGGAATGAGAGGCTACTACAGAACAAGACTCACTGGTAGCAGTAAGAATAATAGACCCCAAAACAATAGAAGTAAGATGACACTACCTTACCATCAGAAGCCAAGTGGATACAATTATTGTAATGAGTGACTAAGTCAGAGTGGCAGCCAAGGGGGACTGAGTTGCAGAGAGTTACAGACATGGTTAATAGCATTGATATCCCTAGATGGGTAGCCAATAGGGTTCTAAACTGTCAGAAGAAATCAATAATAGATGGTCAGGAAGCTGGGGGCAACCACCACAATGAAATTACTATACTTTGCCCAGTTTTCGGATCTGAGCCCAATTTCCAGAGCTGGAATGTACTGACTGAAGGAGAGGTTGGTGATGAAAAACATAATGACTTAAATGACTAAGAAATAAATAGAAAACATGAATACTTCTATAAGTATTAAAAATTGAGTTGGTAGTTAAAAATCTTCCAACAAATAAGATAATCTTAGAAAAATCTATAGGTGAGCACTATGAAACAATCAAGAAACAGAATCCCCTGGGAAAGGCAAGGAAGCAGATTTTCCCCTAGAGCCTCCAGAAAGAACATAGCCTTACTGATTCTCTGATTTTAGGACATGTAATCTCTAGAACTGTAAGAAGATAAGTTTATGTTGGTTTAAGCCACTAAATTTGTGGTAATTTTTTATAGCAACAATAGAAAACGAATACATAAGCTATTTCAAAATACATGTAACAAAGATGTCTGAAAACGTTATGAAGGGAGTTAGTAAAAATGATTAAAGAATTCAAATGGAGATATATGAGTGGAAAGCTATACCATGTTCATAGATAGAAATACTCAGTATCATAAAAATGTAACTATAAATTAGAGGCAGTTTTATGAATTGAATTATATTCCCTCAAAAAGACACATTGAAGTTTTAACCCCCAGTACCTCAGAATGTGACCTTATTAAGAAAAAAATAGGGTGTTTACAAAGGTAATCAAGTTAAAATGAGGTTCCTTGGGATGAAACGTAATTCAGTATGATTGATAAACTTATAAAAAGGGATTATTTGGACACCGAAATGAGCATGCATAAAAGGAAAATAAGGTAAAGATGGAGGCAGAGATTGGAATTATGTTGGTATAGCCAAGGAATGTCTGGGGCTACCAGAAGCTGAAGGAGGCAAGGAAAGATCACAAATATACAGGTTTCACGGGGAACACTGATCAATTTGCTACCTTGATAGAGGCTTCTAGCCTACAGAATTGTGAGGAAATAAATTTCTGTTGTTCTGAGTGGTATTTTGCTACAGAGGTCCTAGAAAGCAGACACAGAGGCAGTATCAACAAAAGGTTGTGAATAGAGTTACTGGAGTGAGACCACCTGTGTTTAAATTTTGGCCCTATTACTTATTAGTTATGTTATCTCTATTATTTCACATATAATCTGTGTAGCCTCTCTCTGGGCCTTGATTTAATTATGCAAAATAGTACATAAATATACTTAAAAGAGGGTCTGACACCTAGTAAATACTATGTAAGGGCTAGCTTTTAATGTTATTCTTTCCATATTAATCTAAAATTCAATGGAATGTCAATAAAAATTCCCAGGAAAGTCTTTTACTGACATAAAATTGACAAGCTTATAGTAATGTTTTTAGAAATAGCTAGGACAATCCTGAAGAAGAACAATGGTTTCAGAGATGCAGAGGGTGCTTGCCATTCTTGGTCTGAAGAATTATTGCAAAGCTTGAATATATAAGATGGTAGTATACTGGTATAAATTTAGAGCAATAGCACAATGATAGATAAGAACGTGTTTTGAAACAGACCCACACATATGGGGCACTTGATATATGGCAGAGGTGGCACTGAAATCTACCAGGGAAAGATAGATTACTCCATATATACTCATGGGGCAAATGATTTTTTAGGGGAAAAACCTGATGTCTTCTTCACATCATAAAAGTCAGTTCTGGCCAGTGTGGTGGCTCACGTCTGTAATCCCAACACTTTGGGAGGCCGAGGTGGGCGGATCACAAGGTCAGGAGTTCAAGACCAGCCTGGCCAACGTACAAAAATTAGCTAGGTGTGGTGGTGTGCATCTGTAATCTCAGCTACTCAGGAGGCTGAGGCAGGAAAATCACTTGAACCTGGGAGGCGGAGGTTGCAGTGAGCTGAGATCATGCCACTGCACTCCAGGCTGGGTGACAGAGCAAGACTCCGTCTCAAAATAAAACCCAAAACCAAAACAAAAACAAAAAAGTCACTTCCAGTAGACTCAATACTTAAATATATAGAAAAAAATTTTAGAACTTTTTAGAAGCAATAGGATAATCTCTTAATAGCTCTAACGTAAGTAAAATCATCCTGCACAATACACAAAACACAAAAAACATTCAGTAAAAGACTGATAAATTCAAATATAAAAACTAAGATTTAAAGAAGGAAATGAAACTAGAAGCTACAAATTGAGATACGAAATTTCAACACATAAAGTAGTCAGATATTAGAATCTAGATTAACAGCAACAATAACAACAAAACCCTCCTAAAAATAAATAAATACACACAAATAATACAATAGAAAAAAGACCAAGAGACATGAAGTGTAATTTCACGAGTAGGAAACAAGAATAACTCTTAAACCTGTGGAAAAACGTTAAACCTCACTAGTAATCAGAAAAATACTAGTGAAAACTACAACTAGAAGACATACTTTATAGCTATAAGTTAGCAATAAACAAAATGTGCTGCAATAAAAATCACTGATGAGGCTTTTAACTACGGTGGGTGGAATATAAATAGAAAAAACTACTTTGCCAGACTCTTTGAGATGATATCGTGTGGTTTAAGCTGAAAGTAGTAGGTAGACTCTAAGGCAGTTCCCAATGCATCCCTTCTCCTGGTATTTACACCCTTGCGTAAATTTCCTTCCCTGGCGTGTGGACAGGACCTGTGGCATGCTTCTAACCAATAGAATATGGCAAAGGTGAGGGGTGGTCACTTACGTGCATAGATTACATAAAATCTGCCTTCCAAGTTGTTCACAGATGCTCTTTCTTGCTAGCTTTGGTGATGCAAGCTGCCATGCTCATGCTGAGAGTTGTCCTGTGCTAAAGAACATATGACAAGGAACTCAGAATAGACAGTCAACGAGAAAGTGAGGCTTTCAGTCCAACAACCCACAAGAAATTGAATCCCATCAAAAACCACATGAGTTTGGAAGCAGATTCTTCCTCAGTCGAACAGTCCAGTGAGACTCCCACTCTGGCCAATGCCTTGTCTGCAGCCTTATGAAAGACCCTGAAGGTGAGGATCTCACTTGTATACAGATTCCTGACCCAAGAAACAGTGAGATAATAAATGTGTGTTGTTTTATGTTGCTAAGTTGGTGGTAACATTGTTACATAGAAATGGATAACCGATGAAACAAATTTCCTATAATTCAGCAATTCCATTCAATTATAAACCCTCAAGAAAGTCTTACACTTCTCCAAGAGACATATACAAAAATATACATTGCAGTATTGTTTGTAAAAGTACAGCTATAAATATTTGAGTATAAAAATAGGATAATGGATACATAAATTTTGATATATGCATATTATCAAATACTAAAAAGTGTCAAAATAAATGAACTACAATCATACACTTGAACCTGGATGAAGTTCACAAACACAGTGTTGAGCAAGACAAGAAAGACACTGAAGAATATAAACAGAATGGTTTCATTTGGAGTTCAAACTGTGCAAAACTGAACAATATGTTGTTTGGGGATGCACACTTTTGTGAAAGACAATTGTAAACATAGAATGGAAATAATTGCTGTTTTGGGGGTTTATTATAGGAATTAGTATTTCTGTAGAAATTAGATTGAAGAGGGGCACATAGCAGCCTTAAGAGCTGTAGATCGCATTCTATTTCTTAAACAGGGTCAGTGGGTGCCCTGACTTCTAAGAAAACTATTCTTTATGTCTTAACATATATTTTATATCTGTTCTTTTATCTGTATAAAATATTGCACAATACAAATTGATTCAAGACTGTTCCTATTGTTAAAAAATTTATAGAGAAGTATATCAAGAGGGGCCTCTTCTTTGACTTAACTACAAAATAGCTGTAAGTACTGAAAAATTTGATAGATTCTTGTTTGTCCTATCAGGTACTTATGGGTAGTGGATACTTTTATCTTCTAGTCTAGAGACGGGGCTCAGGAACTTAGCATCTGCTAGACTTTTAGGGACTTTTCCAGGTTACTTTTAGTTTTTATTTTTCCCTGAAACAATTGCTAAAAAGGAGAAATGAGAGAATACAGTATATATCTAATAGGAACTTGAGGTAGAGACAACTGGAAAGAGGTCATACAGGACAGATATAGACTTGAATGGCATGAACACTAAGCTTCAGGAAATTAAAAAAAAAAAAACACTTAATCAGGTTAAATAAGACCCAATCATTTATAATAAAATTGTAGAACACCAGAGGAAAAAGAGATCTGAAAAGTAACCACAGAGAAAAATCAGATTACTTACAAATAACACTTGTTAGAATGAGAGCTGTTTCTTGGTAGCAACAATAGAAGTTAGAAGGCAACAGGATACCTTCTCAAAGAACAGCCTCCAGATTCCTGGAGAATGAAACACTACATATTATTATGTTTAATTATAAACCCAAGTCAAGAAGCTTCTGGTAGAAAATGCTGGAGAAAGATTCAGAGAGCACTTGATTGACATTTATGACCTACTGTTTAAGATCATAAAAGCAGCATGTTTCTTATTGCTATTAAAATATTATCACAAATTTAGTGGCTTAAAACAACAAAACGTATTATCTAACAGCTTTGCAGGTCAGAAATCTAAAATAGGCTTTACTGGGCTAAATTCAAAGTATTGGCCCATGCTCCTTCTGGAAGCTCTGCAAGATAATCTGTTTGCCTGCCCTTCTGTGCTTCTAGGGGTTGCCTGTATTCCATGAGTCACAGCCTCTTCCTCTGTCTTCAAAGCCAGCAATGGTTGGTCGAAATTTCCTGGTACCCTATCATTCTGATACTCCTCCAATGCAATAAAATCTCACTCTGCCTTCCTCTTATAAGAACATTTGTGATTATACTGGGCCTACCTGGATAATCCAGGATAATCTCTCATCTCAAAATCCTTAAATGAATCCCATCTGCAAAGTCCCTTTTACTATGTAAGACAACATGTTCACAGATTCCAGGAATTCAGACATTGAAATCTTTGGGGGCCATGATTCGGTCTACCACAAGCAGACAGGAACCTCTGAGATCAGTATGTCTAATCCAGTTATATTACAATGTGAGGAATGATAGATTGTCAGGGAATCAGGGGGCATTAGTTTCTTCCCTATCACTAAAAACCATAGTGACCTTGGGAAGGTCCCTTCACTTCTCTGAACCTCTGATCTTTCCTCCTTTCCTTCCTATATTAATTCAGTAAATATTTCTTGAGTCGTTCCTCTATGCTAGGTGCTGTTGTAGGCTTTGTAAAGTGGTACTTTTTCTTATTCTAAATGAGAAATAATAAATGCTTAAAATAAATGCTTAAAGCATTCACTAAGATGTCTGGCATATAGTGAAAACTTAATAAATGAAAACTGTAATTATGATTCTAAATTGAAATAGAGAATTAAGATATTTAAATTGCAACTGTGTCTTTAGAAGTTGAGTCCAAGAGGGTAAACATTTGCATGGCATGCATTATTGCATAGCACCTACTGTGTGCATTATGCTAGGCATTGGCAATACAAAGATGAGAAAGCCCTGGTCCCTGCTCTTAAAGGGGATGTATGCACACAAGTAACTCTATACAAGGTAGAGAGTCATAATTTTGTGGTAGAAGTACAGAGGAACTGTCATAGGAGCACAGAGATGAAGTTGCATAAACAGAACCCCAGACTGAGCCTGATCTGACTCCAAGAGGTAGAATTCTTTATTTTATTTTTTATTTTGTTATAATTTCAACTTTTATTTTAGATTCAGGGGTACACGTGCAGGATTGTCCCATGGGTATATTGCATGATCCTGAGATTTGCAGTACAAATGATCCTGTCACCCAAGTAGGGAGCTTAGTACCCAATAGGTAGTTTTTCAACCCTTGCCAGTTTCTTCTCTCTCCCCTCTAGTAGGCCCTAGTATCTATTGTTCCCATCTTTATGTCCATGTGAACCCAATATTTAGCTCCCACTTACAAGTGAGAACATGTGGCATTTGGCTTTCTGTTCCTGAATTAATTTATTTAGAATGGTGACCTCAAGTCACATCCATATTGCTGCAAAGGACATGATTTCATTTTTCTTATGGTTGTGTAGTATTTCATGGTGTATACATACCACATTTCCTTTATCCAGTCCACCACTGATGGGCACTTAGGTTGATTCCACGTCTTTGCTATTGTGAATAGTGCTGCCATGAACGTACAAGCGTATGAGTTTTTTTGGTAGAACCATTTATCTTCCTTTGAATATATACTCAGTAATGGGATTGCTTGGTCAAACAATAGGTCTGTTTTCTCCAAACTGCCTCCCATAGTGACTAAACTAATTTACATTCCACAAAAGGTGAATTTTTTCTCCTTTTAAATGAATCCCAGTTACAGGAAAGGCCAGTCAAGCTGAGGGCTTCACATGCCCTTTGTCTTTTATGCTCTTGCCACTCCCAAGCCTCAACGGTGTTGGCTTCCCCATTACCACCGTGTTCCCATGTGTGGAATTACCCTCGTTTTGTGCTTTGCTTGTGCTATTCCTCTTTCTGTATATTTTTAGATCCTTACATCAGGGGAGTTCCCTCTGCCCTTTGAAATTTAGATCTAGGTGACTGAAGTCCTATTTTTACATTCACTGGGAAGTTCAGTTCTCTTCCACAGGTCTTTACTCTATGGTGACTTCTGGCTCTGAACTCCTTCCTCAACTGAACTCCATATTGTTTGCTTTGTTTCGTTTTGAGACAGGGTCTTGCCATGTTGGCCAGAGTGGTCTTGAACTCCCGGGCTCAAGCAATCCCTTTGCTTCAGTCTCTTGAGTAGCTGAGATTACAGGCTTAAGCCACCATGGCCAGCTTCTATATTATTTTTGTCTCACTTTCCATGGTAGTTTCCTCTCTCTTTTCCATGACACACCACATATGGAATTGTTTTTGTTCTTTTTCCATGGATTTTCTCTAAATTACTAGGTGTTCGTGCTTGAAACAGATGATTATTTGCTTTCATTCATTTTTTTTCCCCACTTAACTTGTGAGCAACTCTGGGGAGGGTCTAAAACCAATGTGTTATTTATGTCTAGTCCAAAGTGATTATGAATTGACAATTGTTGAACAAAAGCATTCTTGCAGTATCAATGCAGGACCTTAAAACAATTAGAAGGCACACAGAATTGAATGGACTTCTTTTCTCAAAACTCAATTTCTCACATTTAAGCCTGGCCCAAGAAGGAAGTCTTGCCTGTTCTCTTTGTCCTTTAGGCCCATTTGTATTTATTTAATAAAATATTTGTCAGGAACTTTATATGTGTTATCTCCACCATCCTTAGAACAACCTAATTATGTGAATATTAGTATCCCCATTTCAAAGATGTCAAAACTGAGGCTAAATAACTTGTTCAAAATTGTATAGTTAGAGAATGGAAGAACAAAGATTCAAACCCAGACCTGTCTGACTTTAAAGACCAGCCCATTCCGTTGCATTCCATTCTTCACTTGCCTGAACTCTGCAGCTGAGGTGTGATCACTTAGCTTTCTTTGGGGAGTAGCCTGGGGGATGAGGAGGGTCAATTATGATACCACCAGTGGGCTGGTGCCATCACGTTCAGGATCTCATGATGACTGCTGCTGTCAAGATGATCTGTGACCACTTTGAGCAGAGGCCTGGCTGCTGGCTGCCTCTTGGGTTAGCAGAATATATTTTTTTCCTAAAATAATCCAGCAAATCTAGTTCCTTGAAGTAGTGCTTTGGTCTGTCTTTATAGTCTTCCTTCTGTCTGCCTTGCTTACAGCTGTCTACTCTCACTTGCCATTCAGTGATATTTTAGACATCCCACAGCGACCAGTGGGTCATGCCTACCTGGAGGATATGGACAGCCTTTTCACTGGCAAATGCTCCTGACATATTGACTGTTCTGGAGGCGATCTTAACTACTGTTTCATGATACTAATGAAATTGTTCCTGCTTGAATGATTGGAACTGCATTATTGGAAGATTAATCTGGCGGCCTTGGGAAGGATAGATGGGAGTGGGGAGAGATAGCAGGTAGACAAACCAATTAGGAAAGCATTGCAACTGTCCATGAGAGAATAGATCAGAGCCTGAACTAGAGTAGCAGCAGAGACATAAAATAAAAGGCAAATGCAAATGACTCTAGGGACATAACTGAGGTGATAGTTGGAGCTGTTTCATATCTCTCAGGCATACAGAAGTCAGGGCATTGCTACTGCCTTATCTCTTTACTTTGGTGTTGAATTCGATGAGGCATAAATTCAACTTAATTTAACAACTATTTGTTGAGCACACGCCATGTGTCAGGCAGGTTGTTAGAGGCTGTGAGACCTTCTCTCAAACATCTTACAATGTAGTCAGTGATATAAATAAGATGGTAAAAGATACTTCACCTGAAATGGGAGAACTGAGGGAAAGCCTTATGAAGTTGGTGGTAATAGAGATGGGTTTGACAGGTGGAAATGACTTTTAACAGGCAATAATAGGGGAGGAGAGAGAAGGTACTAGGGTTGAAACAGACTGGGGGGGGGGTGCAAAAAAAAAAGGTGTTAAATTTGCAGTACAGGGATCCACAGGAGATAAAACTGGAATCCAGGCTTTAGCCATATTTTTAAGGTGAGGAATTTTATTTCACTTAACAAGAGGGAGTCATTGAAGAGTTTTATGCTAAGTGACAATAATATGTGCTGTATTTTAGGAAGATTAGAATCTGGCAACCATGAGACAGCATGCTGTTAGGAAAAACTACCAGATGGGAAGCTGTGTACTTGGGTCCTTTGTCCAGCTATTTTATTCATTAGTTGAGCAACCTTAGATAAGTTACTTAGTATCTCTGAATTAGGATTTCTTCATGAGCAAGAACAGATAATAATTTCTGAGTTCCACAAAGGTTATTATGAACGGATACCAAATAAGTAGTGAGTGAAAGATTTAATAAGCAAGTAAGGTAAATAAAGTTATTTTTAAAGATGAGAGTGGACCTATAAAAAATGGGAGATCAGTTTAGAGCATATGATTGCTGTTTGAGGTAATAAAGAAATGGATGGGATCAACTGAATTGGCAATGAAGGAAATAGACAGAAAGAATTTAAACTAATAGTAGCTAATACTTTCAGAGTACTTAGTAAAATATGTTTTACTAAGCACTTTCAAGCACTTTGCCTATATTAATTTAACAACTGTATGAGGTAGGAACTATTACTCTCTCTACACTTTACAGATAGTTGAAAAGTATTTCCCAAGCTCATTCCACTGGAGAGGCTGTGATTTGAGCCTAGGTAGTTGGCTCCAGATCTTCTATTTTTACTACTATGGTACTGACTTTCAGTGTTGGATGATTTGATTAGCATGGAGCATCTGTCTTCAGTTCCGCTCCTAACACTTGTGTAGAAAAGAAAATATTGTATAATGGTTAGTCTCATGAATCTGGAATCAGGCAGTCTGGATTTCCATTCAAGCTCGGCTAGTTTTCTCAGGTCTCTGACCTTTGTTTTTTTTTTTTCCACCTGTAAAACGGGGATTTCTTTAGTATATGACTCTTAAGTTTGTTGCAGAGATGATTTAAGATAATATTGAAATGCTTGGTACAAGATTGCCCAGTCAATTTTAGCCATGCTTATTTTTGTTTTCTGAGCTTATTTTTCAAAGCATCCCTCCATTTAAGGTTATACTCCTCTGGCTGATTTTTTTTCTGTTGCCTTTGTGTGTACCAATTCTTCAGTATCCTTTGCAGTTGGATTTCAATGAGAGCTGCATTGCTCAATACGAGCGCTGCACTACTTGTGAAGCACTGTTTTCTTTGATTGTGTGACTTTCGGTAGTGCACTTAACCTTTATGGGTGTCAGGTAGCTCCTTTAGGAAATGTTGCATACTGCTCTGCAAAAAACTCAGTTCGTTGGTGTGGAGTCAGGGTGACTTAATCCTGGATGAGAAAGAGTTTCAGAAGGGTTATGAAAGTGGTCAGAGACTTTGATTCCAAGGAAGAGGAAGTGACAGATGGATTGGTCTCTCTCATTTTCGGTTTTAGGCCTACAGAAAAAAAGATATTGGTCTGAAGGAAAAGCCAGCTCTGGATAGTGGAAAAATACTGGACTCACATAAACCTGAGTTTCAATCCTGCCTTTTCACTTATTGTTTGACCTTGTGACTTGACAACTCTGATCTTCACATCTCCCTCTTTAAAATAATAAGAGTAATGATAACCTCATGAGGTTACTATGAGGACTAAATGAGCTAAAATTTAATGTGTCTGAAACAGAGTAGACACTAATGCTGTAATCAATTACCGTATTTAGGCTACTGAATGAGAAAGGAAAGTATGTGATGTTCATTGCTTTTTCTCATATTTTTAGGAATGACTCTAAATACCACAATATTGTCCACTTAAATGAGAAACAATTTGAGAAATTTTAGAGAACCATTTCTTTTCAAATTTATTTGGGATTACTGAGGCCATTGATCTTAACTTCAATTAAAATAAAGTTATCTTGCAGAGATATAGTATACCAAGTGACCAAACTTGGCACCACTAATAGTGGGGCACTCTGACATGATGGGTCACCTTGTGTCTGGAGTTGGTTCCTACCGGTGGGTTCGTGGTCTCTGACTTCGAGAATGGAGCCACAGACCTTCATGGTGAGTGTTACAGCTCTTAAAGATAGCACAGACCCAAAGAGTGAGTGGTAGCAAGGTTTATTGTGAAGAGCAAAAGAACAAAGCTTCCACAGCATGGAAGGGGACCTGAGCGGGTGGCTGCTGTTGGCTGGGGTGGCCAGCTTTTATTCCGTTACTGCCCCTTTCCATGTTCCATTTTTGTTCTGTCAGATTGCCCTTTTTTCAATCCACCCTGTGATTGACTACTTTTAGAATCCTGCTGATTGGTGCATTGTACAGAGCGTTGATTGGTGCGTTTTACAATCCTCTTGTAAGACAGGGAAGTTCCCCAAGTCCCCACTCCACCCAGGAAGTCTAGCTGGCCTCACTTCTCAACCTGATGCCACAGGAGTTCATAGCATCACCTAGAAAGCATTCTTAATAAAAATATTTAACTAGAATTTGATCAAGCTTCTATACCTCACCTCTAGTTTACAAGAAACACAGAGGACAGAGAATTGAGAAATATGACATTGTTAGGAAGCAATCTAGAATATGGAATATTCTTTAAAACAGCTGGTATGGATTCTTTAAAAAGTCAATGTCATGAGAAAAGAAAAGGCAGATAAATTGTTCTAGATGTAGAGAAATCACAGAGACATCACAATCAAATGTAAGGTGTGATCTTCAATTGGAAAATAAAACAAAAGAGGTATAAAATACATTTTGAAACTTGTATGAGTCCATTCTCATGCTGCTAATAAAGACATATCCGAGACTGGGCAGTTCACAAGAAGAAAGAGATTTATTAGACTTACAGTTCCACGTGGCTGGGCAGGCCCCACAATCATGGCAGAAGGTGAAAGGCACGTCTCACATGGCAGTGGCAAGAGAGAGAATGAGAGTTAAGTGAAATGTTTCCCTTATCAAAACATCAGATCTCGTGAGACTTATTCACTACCACGAGAAAAGTATAGGGGCAACTGCCCCCATGATTCAGTTACCTCCCACCGGTCCCTACTACACACATGGGAATTATGGGAGTGCAATTCAAGATTAAATTTGGGTGGGGACACAGAGCCAATCCGTATCAAAGCTATTGATGAAATTTGAATATTTAAAAATTAAATGTTGGAAAAAAATACTTGACACCCCACCTCCCGTTCTATCCTCCCACCAACCTCCACCTCCACCCATATATTTTGATTAGTTATTCAATTACTCTGTGATGGGGCCAGGGCATCAGTAGCTCGTAAAGATTCCACAGGTGATTTTAATGAGCACAGCAGCCCTAAAAATAACTCTTGCACCTGTGCAGCAGGAAACACACAAGAAATCGCTCATAGCAGCCCTGCTTGTAATATCACAAAATGGAAACCACGCACATGTTCATCAACAATAGAATGGATAAAGTGTGCTATTTTTATAAAGAAGGAAAGTGATTGCTTTAATGCCTAGGAATACCTGATAGTTAACTTTTTGCCTCCTCCCACTTGAATTCCCAGTTTTCATTTGATCTGGACCTCAGCATTTATTGTGTACAATAGTGAGGACATTTCTAGACATTTCTTTCAGAGATGACCTTTATCCTTAATTTCTGCAGATTTCACCCACTGGGTATCAACTTCTTCAGAGTGAATTTTGCCTTTCTGCCCAAATAGATAATTCCCATCTTCCAGTTTGCGGTTTTTGGAGAACGGGAACCGGCTTGCTTCTTTAAAAGCCTTTTGCAGTAGTCTGCCTGGAATTTAAAATTTTATGGCTTATTCCATCAGTCCATGTGATATTACCCCATCTGAATTTAGCTAACTGAGCTAATGTATAATTAGCATTTCTCTCCACTCATCCCTTTGCTCCCTAATGAGTTGGGAATTATGTTTTCACAGTGTGTACTGGGAAGGCAGACATGTCTGGGCTGATGTTCTGAGCTGCTATTTCCCCTCTCTACCCTGTAAACTCCCACTTTGCTATTTTGGTTATCATTTTTTAAAAGTTTTATTATAGCTGATGGAAATATTATTGTTTAATAGACTTCTCAGGTTTGTGGTTCATCATAAGCTCAGGTTCCAGCATTCTGACCCTCACTACCAACTTAATTAATTGTGTCTCTCCTAGTGAAAGCAACAGTGTTGTTTTATTTCTTACTGTTGAGATGTGTTAATGACTCATCAGCAGGGTATTAATGTTCATTTTCATCCAACAAGGACCAAAGATACACCTTTCACAGTTTATTAATTTTAAGGTTCCCTGGATCAGAATCATCTATGAGGGTTAGAAGCCACTTAAAAATTGTAATGCACTTGCCTGGTTCTTGATAATTGGAGCCCATGTTTGTTTTGACAAAGGGAAGTATATTAGTACATGAAGAGATGATAGCGTGTAACCAAGGTAAACACCTTTGTGAGCTTTCAAGATAATTCCAGATATCACTAATTAAAAATCTATGATTCAGGTGCATTTACCTCTGTTAGGGATCTGTGATAACATTTGGATTTCATTTTTCAAACATTATAGGAGATAATATTGTGGCCCAAAAAAGCATTATCTGTAAAAGCCAGAAGGTCTTTATTTTCCTTAAGTTTTTTTCAGAGCACAGGGCTAAAACTCTTCAGTGATTAGTAGTAAGTGTATCAGTTAGCTTTTGCTTCTAATAAACCATGCTAACATTTAGTGGTTAAAATGAAAATTCTTTTTTTTTAGTTCACAATTCTGTGGGCTGGCAACTTGGGCCAGGCTCAGCTGGGTAATTCTTTGCTGGTCTCAGCTGGAGCTCACTCATGTGTCTCTGGTCAGTTAACAGGTTGGCTGGAGGCTGGTTGGTCTAGAAGAGACCTGTGATAGGATGGCTGGTCTTTGCTCCATGAGCTTTCACATGGAACAAGCATATGAAGAGGTGCTTCTTTCACATGAAGAAGTCTAGCTTTGGCTTCATCATGTGGAGATGGTAACAGGAGCCCCAAGAATATCAAGACAGGGCAAGCCTTTTCAAGTATTTGCTTGCATTGTGTTTAGTGTTGTCCAATTGGGCAATGCAAGCCCCATAGCCAAGTTCAGAGTTTGTGTGTTTGGGGGCAGGTCGGGGGATGAGGTAGAGGGAGAGTTGGCTACCAAGGGCAGGGATACAGTGAAGTGTTAACAGATTGGGGCTACTATTGCAAGTAATCCACTGGAGAGAGAGAGGAGGAAGATTATTTGTCTAAACTGGTATAGACCAATATTTTACCAAGTGGATTCTAAGGAATTCTGGTTCAGGGAATATATCTATACGTTACCAAAAGGGGAGTTCTACAGTTAAATAAGTTTGAGCAATGCTGGATTTAGCAAAGTGAAAGATACTTATTTATTGCAGGACATCTCATAGCCATTAATATGCTCAGAGTCATGACGAACCTTCGAAAGTAGATGCATAATTTCCCAAACTTAGACTGTAGAAATTTCTGTTCCCTGCCTCCACTTTCCATGGATAATCTTTAGAGATAGATGTTCTTTAAAACATATTTAAAATGCTGCTGTAGAATAAACAATGAGCTCCTTGACTAGCCTTTTATTTCTCAATCTTTGCTCTTGACAAAGGACAAAGATTGAAAAATAACTATATTACGTTCATGTACTCACCACGTTTTGTGCCTATTTCTCCAGGATTAAAATAGGAGACAGTAAATTTTACTGTCAATTTTCTTAGGAAGAAAACAAAACAAAACAAAACAATGTGGGCCTCCAAAGAACAGCGTGCTTTTGTGGCCGGGCTGGTTGCATTCTCCATCATTGTCTCAGGAATCTATTTGCATACAATTTTACTATGATTAGATTTTGAATATGGAGACTCTTCTATAATTTGAGCCTTTATTAGAATACTTTTCTCCTGATAGCAACTGCAATAAGCCAAGATTCAGGAGTAAGCAATCTCTATATTTAGCCTTTGGGAAGAATTTGCAGTATGTTTTCCATCATTTGATTTGGCATGTAGATAGTTTATTTCAGTAGAGATGAAGCAGGATGAAAGATATGAACTTTGGGGGTCTCCAAGTAAATCTTGGGCTAGTCACTCTTTAGCCCTATGACTTTGAACACATTTTTCCACTGCTCTAAGGTAGATACAACAGTATCTATCTTTCAGGGTTCTGAGATTCAATGCCATAAGGTGAGTACATTTTTAAAAAATCCTGGTTCTTAGAATACAGAGGATGCTTAATAAAGGGTAGCCATTGCTCTCGAGGAAAGAATCCTGCTTTTGAAGATGTGATGGCAAAAATTTGGGGCCTTATTATGGACTGGAGCTCAGCCTAAAGCTCTGATTTTGCAGGGTTACGACAGAGAGATCCTCTTTCCAGCTCTTACACATGCCAACGCTTGCTTTGACCCCAGGGCCTTTGCACTTTCAGCTTTCTGCCTGAAATGATGTTCTTCCCAAGGTTTGTGCATGGCTTCATGTCATTTAGGTCTCACTTCAAAAGTTGTCTCCTAGACCCCTTCTAGCCACATTCACTGATGTAGCCATTCTTTTTACTAATTGCCTCTCCCCAAACTGTATCCCATTACCCAACTACTTTACTATCCTTATAACAGCACTTTATGATATGACCTTATGCATTCCTTTGTTATGTGTTTGTTTACTCTGTCCAACTAGAAATTAACCTCTGTGAAACCTTATGAGCCCAAGGCCTAGAATGTGGTCTGCCCCATAGTAGCAGCTCAGTAAATGTCTGTGGTTGGGTGTTGAATAAGAAATGACTGAACAGAAAGCTCATTTTGTGGATTTGGCAGTGAAGGTGTCTCAAGAAGAAGCCCCTGCGCCCCACCCTCCTTCCTGTGGCTGTGGATTTTAGGGCTGGGAGCATGCACATTTCTCTGTCAGCTTAGAACCTGGAGCAGGCAGAGACCTCCTCGTAGAGGGGCCATGAGTGGACATATCTGTGAAGATCCAGGGACAGCAGAGATGAGGAGGTAAAAGTGTGGCCTGATGCAGAATATCCTACACTTCCCCAAACAAGTCAAAATGATTCATGGCTCACTGCTTTTGCTCAGGAAGCAAACCTCTTTGTCTGTGGAGCAAACACCTAGTTACCTTTCATGACCCAGTTCGAGCATGACAAGCCTTTTCTGTTTTCCCCTCCCATAGACAGATTTATCTCCTCTCCTCCATGTCCTCCCTGTATTCTATGCACACTCCTCTAACCTGTAACTCCTTATGGCTCACACTTCTCCTTTGTTTGGGATGAGTACTTTGATTTATTTATTTATTTTTGATTCATGCTCTCAGTTTATACAGTTTAAGTGAAGCAAACCACTCTCCCTGCCTAGGGTGGCAGGGAAGATAACTGGTCCATTGGCAGTATATGTCCTTGAGCAGTGATTGGTTCAGAAAATGATGCATACAACAAGCCTGATGAGTCAAGCCTGGTACGTTTGCTGGAACTATTAGAAAAGGGATGTTCCCTTTCCTCTGATGTTGCCAGGCTGGTGGAATATAAGTCTGGAGTGGTTGGAGGTGATTTTGCCACCAAAAAACATAAAAGCAAAAACCAACATGGAGAAAAGCATAATTTATGATGGAGAGAGACAGAATTCAGTTGGATATTTGAATATCTGAATCCAGAAATGCCCAAAGCAACTGAACTCTTCAATGGCATGATGGTTTCTCTTTTTCGTTCACGTCATCTTGGGTTGAAATTATGCCATTTTGTAATCAGTGTCCTGAGTAGTACAATGCTTTTTTTAATAGCACAGTGGGAGCACCTTGACAGCAGAGACTGTCTCTGCTCTAGTCTTTTGTCTTGAACATTGCACTATGTGCTCAATATCTGTCTTCTAACCTGGTTGGAGTGATTGAATGAATTAGTGAATTAAATTAGTAGGTAACCGGACACATCTTTAATGACAAATTCAGGATTTGGGGTTTTTGTCTTTCCTGGTTTTCTCACATAATTAATTCACAGTATCCTGGTCCCATGTCAGCAACTGAAAGTATTTTATTTTTTTTCTTGCTTCTTTAAAATGACCATTAGCTTGTTTCACTGTCATTTGATTCTTTCTCTTTGTGCTGAGGTGCAAGGGATATAAATTCTCTTTAATTGAGGGTTGCTGTTATGAGGATTTGCATTATTGCTTAGTTTTAACAAACAGGATATTACAGCAACTGGTGATTAATGTGATGGGAAAGAGTGAACATGCTACATGAGTCATTACATTAGACTCAACATGTTTAATGGTCTGTTATGCTGAGCAGGGAGCAGCAGGGAGCCTGCTGGGGAAAAGAAAAGGCAAAAAGCTCACACACTTTTTTTCAAGCTGTCTATCTTACAAACAGAGAGCTGTCACCATTCTCCTAACTGCAAATTAGGCAACAAATCTGAGAAATTATTTTTCTTCCTTTGACCAGTGAACATAGAATATAAGTTGACCCATGCTATACAGAAATATTCTAAAGTGATGCAAGGATGGTCATGATGGTCAACTCTTATGATGAGATGAACTCATTAATTCATTAACTTCTGCTTTCCTGCCTGGAAAATGGAAAAGTAATAGAGAACTAGTTTATAAATTCACCAAACTTGCATAATGAAAACTGGGTTTGCTAAAAGGTTCATTTTTAGGAGAAGGGCGATGTAAATCAAAGTACAAAAGTATTGAAGTCTTGATCTAATTTTGGCTCAGTTTCTATTTGCATTAACAACTTTTGGCAAGTTAGTTAACATTTTGATCTTTAGTCATCTCACTCGCCTGAGTGGGTTTGTACTCTATTACAGAGTAGCATGAGTATGTATTAAGAAAGAATTTGTGAAATGTAAGCAAAAAAATATGTAAAGAAATTTGATTACCATGTAATAGTATTATTGATAATACTGCAGTTCACACGAGATGTCTAGAATTATGAAAGTATGTTCTCTGACATTTTCCAGAAATGTAAATGAAATTTCCCTCCACTCCCACCCTTGGCATCTCCAGTCCATTCTTTACGCTGAAGCCAGAGTGATCTTCTAAAAATACATAAATCTGATTATAACACTCCCAATGCATGATGGACTCCAATGGCTTCTCATTGCTGTTATGTTTGGAACCAAGGTTCTCAACATGGAAACAAGCCTGTATACCATCTGGCACATTTTTATGTCTCTCTTCTCATCTCATAACTTTTTTTTTTTTCTGTCTGGGTTCTACCCACATTGTCTTCTTTCAGGATCTGAGTGCACTGTGCTTCTCATCTCAGACTTTGCATATGCTGTTCTTTCAGCCTAGAATGCTGTACATACTCTGCTTCCCAACCTTCACCTTGAGTAGACTGAATAATGATCCTCTGTCCCCAAAGAAGCCCATGTCCTAAGCCTCAGAAGCTGTGGCTATGTGATATTACATGGTAAAAGGAGCTTTACGGAAGTGATTATGGATCTTGACATGGAGAGGTTATCTGGATTATCCAGGAGAGCCCCACTGTAATCACAAGCATCCTTATAAGAGTAAAGAAGAAGAATCAGAATTAGTAGTAGATGTGATAATGGAAGCAAGACAATGGCGTGAATGTAGGAAAGCAGATACCATAACATGTGGCAGGCCTGTTGGTGGAGCACGGGGGGAAGGGCTCTAAAACCATTTTTGAGAGTGCAGTTAATGGAGGCTTCTTACAGAAAAAGATGCAAGCAGAGCTCTCATGTTTGAGCAGGAGGAGGGGACTGCTTGAAGAGGTGAGGAAGTAATATAGATAGCATGGGCATATATTCTTGAGGCAGGAAAACTGGGAAGAGTGGAGAATACTGGAGTGCACAAATGGACAAATGGTGGTGGTTGAGGTTGGAGAAGAAATCAAGGGCCAGATTATTAAGAGCCTTATGAGTCAGTTTAAGGACTTAGGTAAATACAGGCCAGAGGAAGGGTTTTAAGCAGAGGGGAGAAATGATAAAATTTGAGTTGCAGGGATCAAAGTGGAGAAGGGGAGATAAAGTGGCTGTTTTAGTATTTGGCAAAGAGATGGCTTTGGTCTGAAAGAGTTAGGGGCAGGGGGGATGAAGTCAAATGGACTGACCCTAGAGATATTTAGGAGGAAGGTTCAACAGGACTTAGGCTGATAGAATGCAGGAATGATGAGAAATGAGGAGCCAAAGATTCCTCCCAGATGAATAATTTGGAAAACTGAGTAAATAGGTGGTGATGCCATTCGTGGAGATAAGGGAAAGAGGAATATACTAAAGAGAAAAGTCATGTACTAAAAATGTCTGCAGCAAACAATTGCTTTGTTAAAAGACTATGAATTCGGTATTGATATAGACAAGTTAACCTGGATGACAGTTGGTAGAAGGGATTATTTCTTGTGGGTATGACCTGGAGAGGATAGATTTGAAGGATGGGACACATCTAGAAGATAATTGGGTCATACATTTAAGTTCCATAATTTATTTTCACAGTTTAGGATCAAGGAGATATAATTCCCTAGCACATATAAAATGTTTTGTATTTTAAATTATTTTTTATTTTATTTTATTTTTTATTTTCCCATTAGTTATTGGGGTACAGGTGGTATTTGGTTACATGAGTAAGTTCTTTAGTGGTGATTTGTGAGATTTTGGGGCACCCATCACCCAAGCAGTATACACTGCATCATATTTGTAGCCTTTTATCCCTCACCCCCTCCCACTCTTCCCCCCAAGTCCTCAAAGTCCATTGTATCATTCTTATGCCTTTGCACCCTCATAGCTTAGCTCCCACATAACAGTGAGAACATACGATGTTTGGTTTTCCATTCCTTAGTTACTTCACTTAGAATAATAGTCTCCAATCTCATCCAGGTGGCTGCAAATGCTATTAATTCATTCCTTTTCATGGCTGAGTAGTATTTCATTATATATATGTATATCTCACAATTTTTGTCCACTCATTGATTGATGGACATTTCGGTTGGTGCCACGATTTTGCAATTGTGAATTGTGCTGCTATAAACATGCATGTGCAAGTATCTTTTTTGAATAATGACTTCTTTTCCTTTGGGTAGATACCCAGTAGTGGGATTGCTGGATCAAATGGTAGTTCTACTTTTAATTCTTTAAGGACTCTCTGCACTGTTTTCCACAGTGGTTGTACTAGTTTACATTACCACCAGCAGCGTAGAAGTTTTCACTGTTCACCACATTCATGCCAACATCTACTTTTTAAAAATTTTTTGATTATGGCCATTCTTGCAGGAGTCAGGTGGTATTGCATTGTGGTTTTGATTTGCATTTCCCTGATCGTTAGTGATGTTGAACATTTTTTTCATGTGTTTGTTGGCCATTT
Source organism: Colobus angolensis palliatus (assembly GCF_000951035.1). Classification (NCBI taxonomy): domain Eukaryota; kingdom Metazoa; phylum Chordata; class Mammalia; order Primates; family Cercopithecidae; genus Colobus; species Colobus angolensis. The sequence goes on along the minus strand of NW_012116088.1, from coordinate 1,544,413 downwards.
GTATGTCTTCTTTTGAGAATTGTCTATTCTTGTCCTTAGCACACTTTTTAATGGGATTTTTTTTCTTACTGATTTGTTTGAGTTCATTGTAGATTCTGGATATTAGTTCTTTGTCAGATATATAGATGGTGAAGATTTTCGCCCACTCTGTGTGTTGTCTGTTTACTCCGCTGACTGTTCCTTTCGCCGTGAAAAAGCTCTTTAGTTTAATTAAGTCCCAGCTATTTATCTTTGTTTTTATTGCATTCGCTTTTGAGTTCTTGGTTATGAAATCCTTGCCTAAGCCAATGTCTAGAAGGGTTTTTCCAATGTTATCTTCTAGAATTTTTATAGTTTTAGTTCTTAGGTTTAAATCCTTAATCCATCTTCAGTTGATTTTTGTATCAGGTGAGAGATGAGGATCCAGTTTCATTCTTCTACATGTGGCTAGCCAATTACCCCAGCACCATTTCTTGAAAAGGGTGTCCTTTCCCCACTTTACGTTTTTGTTTGCTTTGTAAAAGATCAGTTGGCTGTAAGTATTTGGGTTTATTTCTGGGTTCTCTATTCTGCTGCATTGGTCTATGTGCCTATTTTTATATCAGTACTAGGCTGTTTTGGTGACTATGGCCTTATAGTATAGTTTGAAATCAGGTAGTGTGATGCCTTCAGTTTTGTTCTTTTTGCTTAGTCTTGCTTTGGCTATGCAGGCTCTTTTTTTGGTTCCAAATGAATTTTAGAATTGTTTTGTCTAACTCTGTGAAGCATGGTGGTGGTATTTTGATGGATTTGAATTTTAGAATTGTTTTGTCTAACTCTGTGAAGCATGGTGGTGGTATTTTGATGGGGATTGCATTGAATTTGTAGACTGCTTTTGATAATTTTCACAATATTGATTCTATCCATCCACGAGCATGGGATGTGTTTCCATTTGTTTGTGTTATCTATGATTTCTTTCACCGGTGTTTGGTAGTTTTCCTTATAGAGGTCTTTGGACTCCTTTGTTATGTATATTCCTAAGTATTTTATTTTCTTTTCTTACAGCTGTTGTGAAAGGGATTGAGTTCTTGATTTGATTTTCTGCTTGGTCACTGTTGGTGTATAGAAGACCTATTAATTTGCATACATTAATCTTGCATCTGGAAACTTTGCTGAATTATTTTATCAGTTCTAGGAGCTTTCTGGAGGAGTCCTTAGGGTTTTCAAGGTAAATGATCATATTGTCAGCAAACAGGGCCATTTTGCTTTTTACCAATTTGGAGGCCCTTTATTTCTTTCTCTTGTCTGATTGCTGTGGCTAGGACTTCTAATGCTACGTTGAAGAGGAGTGGAGAGATTTTTGTCTTGTTCCTATTTTCAGAGGGAATGCTTTCAACTTTTCCCCATTCAGTATTATGTTGGCTGTGGGTTTGTCATAGGTGAATTTTACTATGTTAAGGTATGTCCCTTGTACACCAGTTTTGCTGAGGGTTTTAATCATAAATGGATGCTGGATTTTGCTGAATGTTTTTTTCTGTATCTATTGAGATAATCATGTGATTTTTCTTTTTATTTTGTTTACGTGGTGTATCACATTTATTGACTTGTATATGTTAAACCATCCCTGAATGCCTGGTATGAAATCCACTTGACATGTTGTTGGATTCAGTTAGTTAATATTTTGTTACGAATTTTAGCATCTATATTCATCAAGGATATCAGTCTGTAGTTTTCTTTTTTGGTTGTGTCCTTTCCTAGTTTTGGTGTTAGGATGATACTGGCTTCATAGAATGAATTAGGGAGGGTTCCTTCTTTCTCTATCTTGTGGAGTAGTGTCAAAGGATTGCTACCAATTCTTCTTTAAATGTCTGGTAGAATTCTGCTGTGAAATATGGTCCTGAATTTTTTTCTTGGTAGTTTTAAAATTACCATTTCAATCTCACTGCTTGTTATTGGTCTGTTCATGGCATCTAATTCTTCCTGATTTAAGCTAGGAGGGTTGTATTTTTCCAGGAATTTATCCATCTCTTCTAGGTTTTCTAGTGTATGTGCATAAAGGTGTTCATAGCAGCCTTGAATGATCTTTTGCTTTCAGTGGTGTCAGTTGTAATATCTCCTGTTTTATTCCTTAGGTTATTTGGATCTTTCTTTTCTTCTTGGTTAATCTTGCTAATGGTCTATTAATTTTATTTATCTTTTCAAAGAACCAGTTTTTTGTTTCATTTATTATTTTTTCAATTTCATTTAGTTCTGCTCTTATATTGGTTATTTCGTTTCTTCTGCTGGGTTTGGGTTTGGTTTGTTCTTGTTTCTCTAGTTCCTTGAGGACCTTAGATTGTCCGTCTGTGCTCTTTCAGACTTTTTGATGTAGGGGTTTAAGGCTCTGAACTTTCGTCTTAGCACCACCTTAGCTGTATCCCAGAGATTTTGATAGGTTGTGTCATTATTGTCATTCAGCTAGAAGAATTTTTAAATTTCCATCTTGATTTTATTTTTGATCCAATGCTCATTCAAAATCAGGTTATTTAATTTCCATGTATTTGCATGTTTTGAAGGTTCCTTTTGCAGTTGATTTCCAGTTTTATTACACTGTGATCTGAGAGAGTGCTTGATATAACTTATTGAGGCTTGTTTTATGGCCTCTCATATGGCCTATCTCAGAGAAAGTTCCATGTGCTGTTGAATAGAATGTATTATGTGGCTGTTGGATGAAATGTTCTGTATATATCTGTTAAGTCCATTTGCTCCAAGGTATAGTTTAAATCCATGTTGTTGTTGTTGACTTTCTGTCTTGATGACCTAGCTAGTGCTGTCAGTGGAGTATGATGTCCCCTACTATATTGTGTTGCTATCTATCTAATTTCTTTGGTATACTGGTAATTGTTTTATACATTTGGGAGCTCCAGTGTTAGGTGCATATGTGTTTATGATTGTAATATTTTTCCATTGGACAAGGCCTTTTACCATTATGTAATGTCCCTCTTTGTCTCTTTTAACCACTGTGGCTTTAAAGTTTGTTTTGTCTGATAAAAGAATAGCTATCCCTGCTCGCTTTTGGTGTCCATTTGCATGAAACGCCTTTTTCCACCCCTTTACTTTAAGTTTATATGAGTCCTTATGTGTTAAGTAAGTCTCCTGAAGACAGCAGATAGTTGTTTGATGAGGTTGATGAGTTCTTACCCATTCTGCGGTTCTGTATCTTTTAAGTGGAGCATTTTGGCCATTTGCATTCAATGTTAGTATTAAAATGTGAAGTACCCTTGCATTCATCATGCTCTTTGTTGCCTGTGTACCCTTTTTTTGTTCTGTTTTTGCTTTTTAAGTTGTATTTATGTTTTATAGGCCCTGTGTGATTTATGCTTTAAAGAAGTTCTGTTTTGATGTGTTTCCAGGATTTGTTTCATGATTTAGAGCTCACTTTAGCAGTTCTTGTAGCAGTGGCTTGGTAATGGCAAATTCTCTCAGCATTTGTTTGTCTGAAAATGACTCCATCTTTCCTTCATATATGATGCTTGGTTTCTATTGATACAAAATTCTTGGCTGATTATTGTTTTGTTTGAGGAGGCTGAAGATAGGGCCCCAAGCTCTTCTAGCTTGTAAGGTTTCTGCTGAGAAATCTGCTGTTAATCTGATAGGTTTTCATTTATAGATTACCTGGTGCTTCTGTCTCATAGCTCTTTAGATTCTTTTCTTTGTCTTAACTTTAGATAACCTGATGACAATGTGCCTAGGCAAAGATATTTTTGTGATGAATTTCCCAAGTGTTCTTTGTGCTTCTTGTATTTGCATGTCTAGGTCTCTAGCAAGGCCAGGTAAGTTTTCCTCAGTTATTCTCCCAGGTATGTTTTCCAGGCTTTTAGAATTGTCTTCTTCCTCAGGAACACCAATTATTCTTAGATTTGATCATTTAACATGATCCCAGGCTTCTTGGAGGCTTTGTTCATATTTTCTTATTCTTTTTTCTTTGTCTTTGTTGGATTGGGTTAATTTGAAGACCTCTGAAAGCTTCTTTCTTCTACTTGTTCAAATCTATTGCTGAGACTTTCTAGAGCATTTCACATTTCTAAAAGTGTGCCCTAAGTTTTCTGAATTTTTGATTTTTTTAAATTTAAGATATCTATTTTCTTGAATAATTCCCCCTTCACTTCCTGTATCATATTTTGGATTACCTTGCATTGGGCTTCGCATTTTTCTGGTCCCTCCCTGATTAGCTTAATAACTAACCTCCTGAATTCTTTTTCTTCCTGGTTTGATCCATTGCTGGTGAACTAGTGTGATCTTTTGGGGGTGTTGAAGAACCTTATTTTGTCATATTACCAGGGTTGGTTTTCTGGTTCCTTCTTATTTGGGTAGCCTCTGTCAGAGGGAAGGTCTAGGGCTGATGGCTGTTCAGATTTTTTTGTCTCACGGGGTGTTCCCTTGATGTAGTACTCTCCCCCTTTTCCTATGGATGTGGCTTCCTGTGAGCCAAACTGCAGTGATTGTGGTTTCTCTTCTGGGTCTAGTCACCCAGAGAGTCTACCTGACTCTGGGCTGATATTGGGGCTTGTCTGCATACAGTCCTGTGATGTGAACCGTCTATGAGTCTCTCAGCTATGGATACCAGCGCCTGTTCTGGTGGAGGTGGCAGAGGGTGCAATGGGTTCCATGGGGGTTCTTAGCTTTGGTGGTTTAATACTCTATTTTTGTGCTGGTTGGCCTCCTGCCAGGAGGTGGCACTTTCCAGAAAGCATCAACTGCAGTAGTGTGGAGAGGGACTGGTGGTGGGTGGTATCCTAGAATTCCCAAGATGAAATGTCCTTTATCTTCCGCTACCAGGGTGGACAGGGAAGGACTATCAGGTGGGGGGTGGAGCTAGGCATGTCTGGGCTTAGACTCTCCTTGGGTAGGTCTTGCTACAGCTGCTGTGGAGGATGGGGGTGAGATTCCCAGGTCACTGGAGCTGTGTACCTAGGAGGATTATGGCTACCTCTGCTGAGTCATGCAGATTGTCCAGGAAGTGGGGGAAAGCCAGCAATCACAGGCCTCACCCAGCTCCCACAGAAACCGAAGGGCCAGTCTCACTCCCACTGCCCTCCTCCAGCATCCCCAAGTCTGTTTCCAGGCAGAGGGTGAGATGGGCTTGAAAACTTGCCGGAGGCTTTCTGCCTTCCAGCTGCAAGAGAAAAGGGCTTTAGTTCTTCTCCTGCTTGTGATGTCTGCACACCAGATTTGCACCCTCCCCCAAGTTCTGGCCAGGAGGCTTCTTGCACCGTTCAAATTGTTACAAAGTTCAGCTAGACCTTCTTCTCCCTGTGGCATTTTAACCCCAGCTCCTCTGGCCACCCTCCCAATGGATCTCTGTGGTGTCAGGCAGGAATGGGCTGCTTGGCGACCCAGTGAGCTCTCAGGGCCTTTCTGCTACTTTCTCTACCCCTGTATTTCACTCGGCTCAGCTCTCTAACTTGACTCAGCTCCAGGTAAAGTCAGAAAATTCTCCTGCAAATGGACCTTCAGCTTCTCCAGTGGAGGTGCGTGTTTGAGAGAGGAGGGTCTCCCTTTCCCGCATCCACAGCTGGGGCACTCACAGTATTTGGGGTGTCTCCTGGGTCCTGTAGGAGCAGTCTGCTTCCTTCAGAGGGTCTATGTGTCCTCTCAGGATTGCTGGTTTGTTCTTGCAGTTGATCTGGAGCTAAAATTCTCAATGCCAGCCTCTGCATGCTGCTCTGTCTGGAGCCAGAATCTAGTCCTGCATGTATTTTATTTTATTGTTATTATTTTTTTGAGACAGAGTTTTTCTCTGTCACCCAGGCTGGAGGGCAATGGGCCATCTTGGCTCAGTGCAACCCCTGCCTCCTGGGTTCAAGTGATTCTCCTGCCTCAGCCTGTGGAATAGCTGGGATTACAGGTGTATGCCACCATGCCTGGCTAATTATTGTATTTTCAGTAGAGATGAGGTTTCACCATGTTGGTGAGGTTGGTCTTGAGCTCCCGACCTCAAGTGATCTGCCCACCTCAGCCTGCGAAAGTGCTGGGATAACAGGCAAGAGCCACCATGTCCAGCCAGTTTTTTAACTGACAAATAAAAAATTGTATATATTTATTGTTGTACAACATATTGTTTTGAAACATGTACACATTGTGGAATGGCTAAAATGAGCTAATTAACATATGCCTCACCTCATATACTTATCATTTTTTTGTTGTTGTTGTGAAAACACTTAAGATCTACTCTGTTAGCAATTTTCAAGAATACAAAACATCAGTACTCTCACAAACTCTATAATATTATGTAGTTTCTACAAAGCAAGCATTATCTTTGGTAGTCTTATTGGAAGCATAAAATTTAAAATAAACAAGGAAATGTTTCTATTCTACCCTGGGCTGCTTAGTCCATTTCTGGAGTATTATATTCAGTTTTGAATACCGTAGGTTAACAATAACATGGAAAATCTTGAGAATATTTACAGGAGAGTATCAAGGACAGTGAAGCAATTTGAAGCCATTGATACAGAGGAATTTTTCAGGAGATTGACAGTGTTTGCTAAGAAGAGAGACTTTGTGTGTATTTGTGGGGTATTGGGAAAGGTGTGTAATATACAAAAGCTGTAATGTGAAACAATGATTAATCTTATTCTGTACTATTTCAAGGGATATAAATGAAATCAATGGAAGTAGTTAAGGAGGTCAAGAGATTGACAAGCTTCATGTGCAATAGATGGGGAACAGTTTTGCAGTAAATATTGAATAGAGTCACAGGGTTCCATTCTGTGGAAAGGGAGACCATTGAAATAATTGGTTTTTCCAAAGGTGGAATTAGCTGCCTCAATTTAATAGTTATGGAGGTTCATAAGGGGAGGTTCATGTTCAGTTCCCAAAGGATCATTCGGATAGATGACTTACTGTTCCTTTTGTCCCTGAAGACCACTAGTTGTGTTGAGGATGAAGGTCTGAGTAAGCGATATGCTCAGTTAGGAGTTCTAAGGACGAGGGGCGGGGAGAAGCACTAGTCAGGGCTCCGAACTTCATGCATTCATAACTCTTGTATTGGCTTATCTTTACTAGAAGCCAAGGAGACTGGGGGTTGGGGATTGTACTGTCCTTGAGTGTCTCTGTTTGGCTGAGTGAGCTTGTGAGTAGTTTGGCTGAGTGAGCCGTGATTATGCACTGAGTAGCTTTGGGAAGAAGGAAAACAGAGGCTCTGTGACCTGCACTAGACTGATCCCAGGGCCAGTCTTGATTGATCTCTTTCATAATTTTTAAAAATGCAATATCTAGGAATCTCAATGATTCAAAGGACTGTGGAGGTCAGCTTTCTAGGCAAGTTCTGGTTCAGAATCTGCTCAGAAAGACGGTGACTTCTTAGAGATTGGAGTTCCTGAAATAATTCAGGATGACTGAAGAGTCTTGGATGAAAAAAAATAGTATTAAGTTTTGGATAAAATGGAAACATGTATATGAGTATATTAAAGTCAATTAGAAATTGCCCTACTACTCCTTTATGGAATGTATAACACATATATAGATACAGTCCCTATCTGCCTACTAATATAAAACATTTGTGTTTTAAATGCATTTGGTTGATCTGTTTGAATCTTCTTTAGTTTCTGACAGTCCCCCAAATAAAATTTTAAAAGGAGAAGCTAGAAAGGGGATGTAGGAGATTTTTCTCCTCTTTGGGCCCTGGAAACCACATATTATTGCGCAAAAGACAGAATTGAGTTCATTGTCTGCTGCTGAGGGGATCAGCTATTTCCCTGTAAGAGCTGTCATGGAGACATATTTCCCCTCATTTATACTGGAAAGTAGGGCATTTGCTTGTAAGACAGGTTGAAAACAATTTATTTGGCATTTTGATAAAGGTGGAAAATGAAACAACATTCCTCCTTCTCTCCCTCCCTCCCTCCCTTTCCTTCCATTTTTGACAGTTTGCATGTAGGTAAAGAATATTACAGCTGTAGAAAGGCTAATTAAAACCAATTATAGCTTGACTGACCTGTCACCACAATCAAATTACCAAAAGAACAACATAGCATATTTGGAAAACAGTTTCTTCTAGAGCACATATGCCTGATTTGGTCACATTTTATTTTAGGGATCTCAGTACAATGATTACTTGGCCACAAGCACCATTTTTCCATGATCTCTTATGTATTTATTTTTCTACAGTAGGTCCCACTTTTAGAAAATCTAAAAGAAAGCGAGGAAGGCATGAGGAACAAATGGGAAAGTAAGATAAGGACGTCAAGGTTGCTTTAGATTAATTGGGATAGAAGAGATTTTTTTAGACTTTACCTTTAATTTAATTATTTTTATCCTGTGGTTTGTAGAGTCTTCAAACTCATTAGTGTGCCATAGGGAGCCCTCATGGTCTGACTGGAACATTTTTCTCCAGTCTCATTTCTTTCTCCAGAACACAATTCATGCCAGACACACCAATATGATCTCAACACTATTTCGTAAAAATCTCTAAATCAACTAAAATACTTCTATTTCATTCCTCTTGATTGTTACATAGTATTCCATAATGAGAAAGTACCGTAATTTATTCAACCATTCCCTTGTCAATGGATGTTTACATTGCTTTCAGTTTTTACCACCACGAACAAAATCGCAGGAAGCAACCTTTTACACATATCATCACACATTTGTGGCTCAAAGACAATTCCAGGAGTGGGGTTTCTGGGCAAAAATATGTAGATTGCTAATTTTAATACATGTTGTTCAGCTTACTTTCAAAAAAAGTGTGACATTTCATATTTACACCAGCAATTTAATAAAGTATAATTTTCCCCATATTATCATAAAATAGGTATATTAGTCTGTTTTCACACTGCTATAAAGATCTACCTGAGAATGAGTAATTTATAAAGGAAAGAGGTTTAATTGACTCATAGTTCCACAGGGCTGAGGAGGCCTCAGGAAACTTACAATCGTAGTGGAAGGCAAAGGAGAAGCAAGCATCTTCTTCACAAGGTGGCTGGAGACACAGAGAGTGAAGGGGGAAGTGCCACTTTTAAACCATCAGATCTCATATAGACCCACTCGCCATCATGAGAACAACATGGGGGGAACTGCCTCCATGATCCAATCACCTCCCACTAGATTCCTCCCTCGACACATGGCGATTACAATTCAAAATGAGGTTTGCTTGGGGACACAGAGCCAAACCATATATATCATTCTGCCCCTGGCCCTACCAAATCTCATGTCCTTTTCACATTTCAGAACCAACTGTGACTTCCTAACAGTCTCCCCAGGTTTTAACTCATTCCAGCATTAACTCAAAATTCCAAGTCCAAAGTCTAATCTAAGACAAGGCAAGTCCTTTCTGCTTTTGAGCCTGTAAAATCAAAGCAAATTAGTTACCTCCAAGATACAGTGGGAGTACAGGCACTGGGTAAATGTTCCTGTTCCAAGTGGGAGAAATTGTCCAAAACAAAGGGGCCACAGACCCCATGCAAGGTTTTATTTAATGAATGCAGGGCTCTCATTAAATCTTAAAGCTCCAAAATGATCTTTGACTCCATGTCTCACATCCAGGGCCTGCTGATGCAAGCGGTGGGCTCCCATGACCTTAGGTATTTCCAGCCCTGTAGTTCTGCAGGGTACAGCCCCTGTGACTGCTTTTGTAGGCTGTTGAGTGCCTGTGGCTTTTCCAGGTGCATGGTGCAAGGTGTCAGTAGCTCTGCTATTCTCAGAGCTGAAGGATGGTGGGCCTCTTCTCACAGCTCCATTAGGCAGTGTCACAGTAGGGACTTTGTGTGGGTGCTCCAACTCCACATTTCCCCTCTGCATTGCCCTAATAGAGGTTCTCTGTGAGAGTTCCACCCTTGCAGCAGACTTCTGCCTGGACATCCAGGTGTACCATACATCCTCTGAAATCTAGATAGAGGTTCCAAAATCTCAACCCTTGTCTCCTGTGCACCCGCAGGCCCAACACCAGGTGGAAAATGCCAAAAGTTGGGGCTTACACCCTCTTAAGCCATGGCCCGAACTGTACCTTGGCCCCCTTTAGCCATGGCTGGAGCTGGAGTGACTGACATGCAGAGCACCAACTACTGAGGCTGCACACAGTAGCAGAGCCCTGAGCCTGGCCCATGAAACCATTTTCCTCTCCTAGGCTTTTGGGCCAGTGATGGAAGGGGCTGCCTTGAAGATCTCTAAAATACTCTGGAGACATTTTCCCCACTGTCTTGGTGATTAACATTTGGCTCCTCATTACTTACACAAATTTCTGCAGCCGTCATGAATTTCTCCCCAGAAAATGGGTTTTTCTTTTCTACCACATGGTTTAGCTGCAAATTTTCCAAACTTTTATGCACTGCTTCCTTTTTAAACATAAGTTCCAATTTCCAGTCATCTCTTTATGAATGCATATGACTGTATGCTTTCAGAAATATCCTGGCATGCATGTAATCTCAGCACGTTGAAAGGTGGAGGTGGGCAGATCACTTGAGGTCAGGAGTTTGAGACCAGCCTGGCCAACATGGTGAAACTCTGTCTCTACTAAAAATACAAATATTAGCTGGGCGTGGTGGCAGGTACCTATAATCCCAGCTACTCAGGAGAATGAGGCAGGAGAATCACTTGAACTTGGGAGGCAGAGGTTACAGTGAGCTAAGATCGCACCAATGCACTCCAGCCTAGGCAACAGAGCAAGACTCCATCTTAAAAACAAAAAACAAAAAACAACAAAAAAGAAAAAAAAAAAAAAGCCAGGTCATACCCTGAATATTTTATTGGTTAGAAATTTCTTCTTCCAGATACCTTAATCATCTCTCTCAAGTTCAAAGTTCTACAGATCTCTAGGACAGGGACAAAATACCACCAGTCTCTGCTAAAACATAGCAAGAGTGACCTTTGCTCCAGTTCCCAATAAGTTCTTCATCTCCATCTGCCACCACTTCAGCCTAGACTTCTTTGTCAATGTCACTATCAGCATTTTGGTTAAAACAATTAACAAGTCTCTAGGAAGTTCCACACTTTCCCACATCTTCTTCTGAGTCCTCCAAACTGTTCCAGCCTCTGCCCATTACTCAGTTTCAAAGTTGCTTTCACATTTTCAAGTATCTTTGTAACAGTGCCTCAAACTCCTGGTACCAATTTTCTGTATTAGTCCATTTTCACACTGCTATAAAGAACTACCCAAAATCGGGTAGTTTATAAAGGAAAGAATTTTAGTTGATTCACAGTTCCACATCACTTAGAGGGCCTCAGGAACTTACAATCATGGGGAAGGTAAAGGAAGAGCAAACACCTTTAGAAGGTGGCAGGAAAGAGAGAGAACAAAGGGAGAAGTGCCAGTTTTAAAGCATCAGACCTCGTGAGAACTCACTCGCTATCACAACAACAACATGGGGAAAACCACCTCCATGATCCAATCACCTCCCACTAGTTCCCTCCATCAACAGGTGGGGATTAAAATTTGAGATGAGATTTGGGTGGGGACACAGAGTCAAACCAATAAATAGATACTATAGCTCTTTTCAATTTTTGTCCATTTGATGAATGTATAAGGTGAATTTAATCTCTGTTTTCCTGGATACTAGAAAATTTGAGTGTTTAAAAGAATTTTGGGGAGACATTTAAATTTCCTTTTAAGTAAAATATCTGTTCAGGTCCTTTGCCTGTTTTTATACTAAATTTTCTTTGTCAGTTTATAAGAGCTCTTTGTATATAATAGATATTATATCTGAATTACAAAATTTTTCCAACTATCATTTGTCAACTGGCTGTGATTTTATCTTTTGTCACATTTGAGTTTTAAACATCTTTATATAGACAAATGTTGTCTTTTTTTACTTCTGAAATATCTTCTGGCTTTCCCATCTTGGTTAAAGCCTCCCCTTGGTCCTAATTTGATTATGTAGTTTCCTGAATATATATTTTTGCAATAAATTTGTCTATCTTTTTAGCCAGCTTTGCTAGTTTAACTTATTAAACAGGATATATTATTTCCTGAATGAAACTACTGTGTTTGTCATATATTAAATGTTCTTATATCCTGGGATTATTCTCTATTGCTATGCCAGTGTCATCCTCATTTGATTAAAGTGGCTTTATGATATGTTCTGATATCCAGTTGGGTCAATCTTCTCTCAAAGTTGATTGCATTATATTTATCTATTAATTTTAAGATACTTGTGGTTTTATATTAACTATTTTCACACAGGAGAGATGGTGTGTCTTTAAATATATTCAGATCTTGCTTTAAGTAATTCAATAATATTTTATTACTTTATTTATATGGATCGTGTATCTTCCTTGTTAAATATATTCCTATAAATTTTATAGTAAATGGAATATATTTAGTTTTTATTGTCACTTATTGGTGCTTACTGCTTAAATAAAGCTATTAAATATATTGTTTAAAAAAGACTATTAAATATACATATATCCACTTATAACATTTCAAAAAATTAATTCTAGCAGTTTTTTTTTTAAACTGTCTCTTAATTTTGCTCTTACCCTTGACTGACAGTTTTACCTCTTATAGAATTCCAGACTGAAATTATTTTCCTTCATAACCTTGAAGGCATTAGTTCTTTTGTCTTCTGTGTTGCTGATAAACTTGATACTGGTTGGATTCTCATTTCTTCATAGGTAAGTTTTATGTTTTCTCTGAGAAAACTTGCAGGGTATTTCTTTCTATCTGCCGTGTTTTGAAATTTTACAGTTTCTGATTTGGAGTATTTCGTTTTGCCATTTACTCTGCTGGAAACTCAGTGGAACATTTTGATTTAGAAATTTTGCTTTTTTCAGCTCTATATATTTTCTTCTTTAAAGATGTATTTTGTCATTTCCTCACATTTTTTTTTTCACGAAAGTTCTTACTTTCTCAAATTCCTTTTAGTCTAACATTGAGTGTCCTGAATTCATTTCTTTTGTCTCTATTTTTTTTTATCTTCTGCTTTCTAGAAACAGGAATCTGGTCCTAGTTTCCCTGAGCCAAACCCTTCATGACCACCTGCATCCCTCATGTAACATAGGCAAGAATATGTTTGTTGTAACCCACTGAGACTTCGAGGTTGTTTGCTGTAGAGCAAAAAGTGACTAAGATGATGTGCCTATTTCTTTGTCTTTTTGCAATATATGCTGGTAGATTGCCTTTTAAATTATTTGATATATATCTTTCTATTTTTCTAATTGCTCCTTTTTCATCATGATTTGTATTTTTATTTATTTGCATTTGTATTTCTTTAATTTCTCTGAGGACACTATTTTTTAGGTTTATCATCTGGGTTTTTTTTTTGAACTGTATCTCTTTGTGATCATCAATTTATAAGTACTCAGTAGAGTTTAAAGTAGAAGGATTGAAAAAAAATAGATCATGAACCACTGTAAGTATAAGAAAGTGAGTATAGCAATATCAATAGAAGACTAAGTAGATTTCAACCCAGAGCATTGCCAGAGATAAAGGGAACATTTCATCATGGTAAGAGGCTGCTTGAAGCTATGATAGAGAAAGACATATTTTTTTCACTCTTGTGGCAGTAGATGAATATTGTGTTTTTTAAATCTGGACTTTCACTGCAGATAGAGCCCCATTACAGGTCCTGCTTCATGCAGAGGCCTAGGGTTTATTTTCAGGGGCTCATGGTCTCTTCTCTGTGTGACCACCTGTTGTGATTTTCCTAGGCTCTGTCATTATCGCTCACCAGCAGAGAAGTCTGAGCATCTGCATTTACTTACCACTCTCTTACAGCATAGGGCTATTTTTTTTTTTTGTTCTGGTGGATTCATCTTGCTTTCTCTTGTGCTCAGAAATGCCTCCTAAGCCACCTTTATCATAATTCATCTAGTATCTACATAATTTTCAGTGATAGGGCCTTTTAGAATATCTAGTCCGGATACTGCTCAAAGAGGAAGCCCTATCTTGCCTTTCAAACTCTAGCTGCATCGTTTACAAGCAACCTTGGGCAAATTACTCTCTGTGATCTCCAACTTCTTCACCTATAAAAGAAGGCAGTAATATCTACTTCATACTTTTTGTTATACACTGCCATAGTATAACTGGTAGCTACTTATTTTTTCTGTGGTTTACATTATTAGTAAAAATTAGGGGTTAAATATATATATCCTGAATAAAGTAGAATCATGAAACATGCTGCTTCAGGGGTTGGCAAATGACTGCATATATGCTGGTCACCTGTGTTTGGAAATACTGGAACACAGTCATGCTTGTTTGTATTTATATTGCCTATCACTGTGGCTTTATGACGGCAGTGTTGAACAGTTACAACAGAGACTGACACAAGTTTAAAATGCATAATATATGACCTTTGAGGAAAAAGATTGCCTATCCCTGTTATGGTACATCGAAGCAATGGATTTTCAAGACTGAGCTCAATGCTACACCACCTGAAGACTTGTAAATATTTACATTAGAACTTCTATTACACTGTGTGGCATTTAGGTTTTTGAGTAATCCACTTAGTTACTTCTCCTCCATTCCTTCATCAGCCATCACGATTTCCACTGTCTTAAACTCAGTTTGTCCCACCGACTCCTCAAACAGAAAACTTCCCAAGCATCCTTTTTATCTATTCCTCAGATTAACCTCATCTTGGCTTATTTTCTGTTGCTATAATAGAATACCACAGACTGGATAGTTTATGAAGAAAAGAGATTTGACTCATGGTTCTAGAGACTGCAAAGTCCAAGAGTATGGCATTGGCATCTGGTGAGCGTTATCTCATGGTGGAAGTGGAAAGTGGAAGTGAGCATGGAGACAGAGAAATGGAGGCTGTATTTATCGTTTTATCAGGAACCCACTCCTACAATAAGTAACCCACTCCAAGAATAATGGTATTAATTCATTCATGAGGGTGGAGCCTTCATGACCTAACCACCTCCTAACGGTCCTACCTCTTAATGCTGTAACAATGGCAATTAAATTTCAACATAAGTTTGGGAGGAAACATTCAAACCATAACAAACCCCTCTTACTATATCCCTTATTTTTGATGTTCTCATGTTTTTCAAATATTTTATTTCTTTTTCTTTATTTTACATTTTGTTTTAAACAAAAACAAAAGCACCAAAGTAAAATAGCACACTTGTGTCCAATCAGTTTCCCAGTTGTGACAATTCTTTTCCCAGCCAGCTGTCATTCTTGAATCTGTTGACTTTCTTTTCATTTTAACTGCTGCTGCTCTAGTTTACCCCTTGTTTCCTAATGTCTGGATGTTTCCCTGTTCTGGGCTTATCTTCCATTGCATTGTCTTATCCCACTGTAATCTTATACACCTTAAACTCTGTCTTCTTGGGGTTATTCACTGTTCTTCAAACACCTCCTTTCCTTCCACATCTTCTTGCCTTTGTTTCTATGATTATATCAGGAGATTTATCAGCCTCTTTATTTCTCCAGCCATCAGTATTTTCCTGCGCATCATTCAAGGCTTAACTCAAACTCTCTCTTTCTAGAATTCTTTCACTGTCTCCCCTGGAAGAATTTCCTTCCTCCTTTCAATAACTAGTGCTTCCCCAGTACATTAGAATGCTGAGTCTATTCTTAGTAAATTGTATTAGTATTATTTGTTTAAATCTCTCTCTCCCTGCCACTAGATTATAATTCACCTTAGGGTAAGTGTGCAGTCTCATTCATCTTTATGCTTATTGTGGTGCCTGGTACAGGAGCCTGTTCAATAAAGGTTTGCTAAATAAAAAGGCAAGTTTAAATAGGCTCTAAAGAATTTTAATCAAATTGTGAATAATTGCTCAGAAATACTCTTTTGGGGTTGATGACACAGAAAGATAACCACAGCTTCCCACACAAACACTCAGGACTCTTGGACAAAGCTATTACCAACCCTGGATGGCAAATTTTTACATCCATAAATAGTCCTGAGCAAGCTGCTCTGTGAAAATTCCCTTTTCCTTTTGGGAGTGAGTAAGCCAAAGATGTTAATTGTGAAAATTCAGAGAAAAGTTGTAATCTGTAGGATGATGGTTTGAACATCTCAAACTTTAGCTAAAAATTAGTAGTTTATTCAGACAGTTTTCCTCTACTCGTCTTGAACAGTATAAAAGCCTCATGATAAAAGATTCAGCTAATAATTTCCCCTGAAGAGTAAATAGCATTTGGATACATACTAGTTATTATTTTTATAAGAAAGGTGTCTATAAATACCATTTTACAGAAGAATAATCCAATGCCCATAAACACTGAAAAAAATTAGATCTTGTAGAAAGTCTGTAGGAATTAAGGTTAGACAAACTTATTTTCTGTGTTACTTATTCTGACTGTAAAAATAACCTCATGGGCTCTTGCAGGAGAGCTGGAAAACAAATGGTGGAGGCTATGGAAGTAGAAGGTCTGAGAAAACAATAATAGAATATTTATACCCTTGGCTACCAGACTTCTAGAAGCCCCAGCCATGACTCTATGCCTAGGGTAGGTTGTGGGTTTGAGTAAGCTTCCTAGGGAAGGTGAGCCTAGTCTAGGGTAGATGGTAGAGCCCACCATTAAGCCTTAGGGTCTCAAAACCCAAGGATAACCTGCTGGCTGCCAGTTTGGTTTGAGCTCAGTGGAACTGATCTGAATAAAGAGTGGACTGCATCTACTAATAATGGCAATAAAGTATGATTAAGTATAAAAGTAGAGACATTTATGCAATGCAACAAGAAATGCAACTCCATTTTTTTTTTTCAGATAAGGAAATCAAAGCTGAGTATCTTTTCAAGGTCACCCAGTCAGCAAATGGCAGAGTCAGAATTTGAACACTGTTCTGTTTTACTTATAGGTCTGTGTTTTAAGTTAGTATGTGACTCCACATTTCTGATAATATATGCATATATATATACATCTTTACACACACACACACACACACACACACACACACACACACATTATTTGCAGTATGCGGTAAAAATTTAAGTGACTCACCACACCTGGGGGCTCAGGAATCTTTAATCTCTGTGTTTAAGGAGTCTGTACTATTTAGCTATTGCTACGTAACAAATTATTCTGAAACTTTGCAACAGCCATTATTGGTTGTGCTACATTTTCTATGGGTCAGGAATCTGGGAGTGGCTTATCTGATTGCTTCTGGCTCAAGATTCCTCATGCGCCATAATCAAGCCATCGACCAGGATTGTGGTCTCAGAAGGAGTATAGATTGAGAGGGGGTTCTACTTCCGAACTCACTCACGTGGTTATTGGCAAGACTCAATATTTCACCACATGGCCCTCTTCACAGAGTTGCTCCATAACATGACAACAGGCTTCCCATAGGGTAAGCAATCCAAGAGCAAGCAAGAACACCCCAAGAGAGAAGCCACAGTCTTTCATAATCTAATCTCTGAAAGTGACATATCATTGCTTCTGCCATATTCTATTCATTAGAAGTGAATCACTAAGTCCAGCCCTCACTCACTTGAGGAGAATTACTTGAGGGCATGAATACTAGAAAGTGCGCACCACTGGGGCCATCTTGGCAGTCTACCACAGGAGATGTTTCTAGTCTTTTATCATCAGCCTCTTCTAAGACCAGTTTCCTGGGCTCAGCAGTACTTGTATTTAGAGTCTTGTAGAATCATTATTGCAGGTTTCAGACAGAAGTCAATGCAATGTGGCATCACATCTTATCGTCCTGGGCAATCCTCACAGCTTGTGTTTCTTTCTGGTGACAGATCGGTAGGTAGTAAAACATTTCGCTAGGATCTAGAAATCAGGTCATTATTATTATTAATACAATTGTCTTTGAGAAAAGCAGAGGCATAATAATATTTATCTGTTTATTATACTAAATGAGATGTTAAAAATTTTGTATACATGTGTTCCATTGTATTGCTAGGAGCAAAATTTACATGATGAAAATTGTTGCTGTGGCATGGCATAGGAGACTTGGGTCCCAGTCTGTAGCTGTGTGAACATAAAACTTAATCTCTCTGGTTCTCAGTTTCCTTATCTGTAAAATGAGGTGGTTAAACAAGAGCAGGGTTCAACCAAAAGCCTATAGGGAGCAAAGAGAGAGTAAAGAGATCAGCTGTAGCACAGAAAGGAGTAATGGAACTATGAGAATTGGAGCATGCACACGCTATCTCAAGAAGACTGCTAAAAGTACAAAAATTAGCTGGGTGTGGTGGTGTGCACCTGTAGTCCCAGCTACTAGGGAGGCTGGGGTAGGAGAATCACTTGAACCCGGGAGGTGGAGATTGCAGTGAGCAATCACACCACTGCACTCCATCCTGGGTGATACAGCGAGACTCCATCTCACAAAAAAAAAAAAAAAAAAATGACATCAGCCCATTATTGTCACAGGGAGACGTGGGCACAGCGCTGCTGGTTCTTTTGACTTTTCAAAAGAAGTTGAAAATTCAGGCCTTTTGTAACTTTTTTTATTTTAAGCTTTGTATAGGCCAAATAATATTCAGCTTGTGAATGGTCAGTTTGAAATCCCTAGAACATATTTTTCATTTAAAGATATAAACTTAGGAATGAATACTATAATATATAACATATTCATTGCATGCATTGGGAAAACATCTTTTTTAAGGTGAGGCTGTCATAGGTACACATCATATTCTTTGTCGGTGGTTTGTTTTTCCAACATTCCAATTCGTTTAGAAAAATCTACATTTCAGCTCCAAGGAAATCAATAAAGAACCATTAATGTGAAAGACACTCCTCATTTCATTTATATTTGACCCTTAGTGCTACTAGAAAAATAGAATAGAAACCACAAAATGAGAAATTTAAATGAATCTTGATGCCATCTGATAGGAATCTTTACCACCTCGGGTCATGGACTTAGAGAGAACATCTATCTAATACTTGTTAAAATTAAGTCATAAATTATGTTCATAAAGATTTTTATAAATAACCTCATGCAGGGTCAATGTCAACAGAAGAAATTAGAAAAGCAATTGAGAAGTCCTGATGAATGAGCTCGTGGGCCCTGGAATTGACGGCATGATTGTCAGGACCCAATTTTTATCTAATAAACATGCAAATGCCATTGTTAATATTGACACAGGGAAGTTAAATGGAGATACTCTCTATGATAAAATGTCATTTTGGAAGAATTAATATGAATATCATGAGTTTAAATACACAGAAGAGACATAGAATGGAAAATTCTGGGCCCTGTGAGCTGTGAAAGCTATTTTTACAAGGTTCTATGCATTTTCTTTTCTTTTCTTTTCTTTCCTTTCCTTTTCTTTATCTTTTAAGTTGGTTAGATGGAAAGGACTACTATTGCGCTAATTTTAGGGAAACTATTGTCTTCATCACCAATTCCAGGTTTCAGAGAAAGTGCATCTAACCCCAAAGAAATACATTGCCATTTCTGCCTTTATATCAGCTGCAGGTACCCTACTTCTGTGTTGTGGTTTGCCACAGTTACTACTTGAGACCATCACTACAGCGGTTACTACTGTTAGTACTTAAAACTGTCAATACAAGACTGAATGAAGGGGGACGAACATAGAAACGAAAGCTTAAGACAAATGAAACTGTTTTAAAGGAAGGGAACAGGGAAGAAGAGAGCTCCCTGCTTCTAGTGAGCAAAGGCAGCCCCTGAGCTTCCACAGCCCTTCTTATTTATTGGATAGCAAGAGCAGGGAGGAGGAGGTAACGATTGGTCAGCTGCTTAATTGATCATAGGTTCTCATTATTATTAACAGGCTTCAATTATGCCTAATCATAAGAAACACTTGTGCTTGGGTCTGACTGCCCTCAGCAGTCCTTCTGGGTGGCAGACGATGCAGTTTGTCAGTTTGCCAACATTCTGCACCCATGAGAAACAGTTTGCTGCCCACTCATCTAGCCTCCAGTGGTATACTGAGTTGATCATGACCCTCAGTCCTTTGGCCTCCAACACTTCTGGTCCTGTAGGGAGGGCAGTATACAATATAGATCCAGGGACTTATGTTTCAGGACCAAAGTTGTCTGGAATCCTGTCCAGATCACCTACTTATTAGCTCTGTGGCCTTGGGTAACTTGCTTAACATCTTTCTGCCTTTGTTTCCTCATCTGTCAATTAGGGATAATCCTCATACATGAGATTGAAGATTAAATTAGTTGATGCATATAAAGTATATAAAGTGCTTGTAAGACACAGTATAGCTAACAAACAGTAAGTGTTCAATTAACTTCAGTTAATTGCTTTCTACCATTATTATTGCTTTTTCCTAATGCATTTGTTCACCTCAGAAGACTTGCCTTTCTTGCTGCATTTGCTGTATCTACCATGGTGCTTCTGTTTGGCTGGCTCATGTTTTCTGGCTAGTTATCTTTCATTACTATGTGTTCTTTTGTGTGTGTGTGTGTGTGTGTGTGTGTGTGTGTCTGTGTGTGTCTGTGTGTGTTTAGAATTGAATCTGCAGCAAGCAATTCCCGGTGCCAAACTTACTTGAAAGTTCCTGCTTGTGCCTAGGAGGGGTTTTCAATGGCAAAAATTTCTTACAGATAACAGGTACCTGTCATACTTAATAGATAGAAGGGCTCCTGGATGTGTTTGCAGGGAGCTGGCCTACCACAGAGCTCTGTATGTAGGCCCCAAGATTCTGATAAGAGGCCACTATCACTGATTTGGATCTTAGTATTGAAAAATTTCCAGCTTTCTCTCTGCAAGAAGGGAGCTACACTCACTTCTCTTTCTCGATTTTGTTCATGTTTTACTGTCTTTAAAAAATGTTTCCAGAGTCGTCATCTTCCAAGTAGAATTGACCACTTTCTCCTTGGTGCTGTCACTTCATCCTACGCCACCTTTAGGGACTAAAATGGCATGGGACTCATGCCACTGTTTTGTGCCCATGTCTGATCTCTTCATATAATTCACCGGAAGGCAGATATCTCCGGTGCTAAAATCAGGCCTGGCATAGAACAGGCCCTTGGAAAACGCTTCTTGAGTGAGGATGAGGAGCAGGTAGACTGCCAGGAAAATGGCTCTGTTGGTGAGGAAACTTGATGGAGGAACATTCACTTGTTCATTCGAACTGGATCAGGTTCTCTTCAGACATCATTTTTCAGGGAAGATTTCTGTGTGAATACCAAGGAAGTAATTCCCAGGAAGGATACTGTCACCCGGACTTGGCACAGCTACCTTTAACAACACTTGAGTAGGGTTATCTATCTCAAGCATAAAATCACACATGCACATACACAATAATGCACAGATATATAGAAGAGTATTGGGATCTGGTTCTAAATACTAAACTCATACCAACATATTCCATGGTATGCTGGACTCCTTGGCCATGAGGTTAGTATTTCTTCTGGCCTTCTTGTCTTTGGGTCCCTGGGTTTTGAGTCTTAACCCATTTGGTCCCCTCTGAGTCTCATGCTGGTCCTCTGGTCTGGAATCCTCCTCGTGTCTGAACTAATATTTTCAATATAGACAGGTCTCATCCACTTGGTCTAGAGGCAATGATGTAAATCCTTCTAGGTTTTCTAATTGGATTATGCTGAGTATAGCAACTGCATTTCAATGGTCATTGCTATTTTTATAACCAATTGTTATTACATAGCTAACTTTTAAAAGTTAAGAGATGACTTAGAATGCCTTCTCATACCTTCCTCATGTCTTCTGAAGTGGTTGTGATTTCAATTGGGTATAAAGAATACGTTTCAGGTTGACTGATGGCTGCAAGATTGTTTGCTATTCAAATGTCCTCTTTCCTCTCTGTTTTCTGTCTATCACCACAAATGTCTCCAGACAGCACTAGCTGAGGTCAAAGCTATCTGCTCAGGAGTCTGTTATAATATCTCAGCGAATATGACATATTTGGGCCCTTGTGAATTAACTGTTTCATTCCAGTCACATATGGTAACGTAGTTTTGGTACAGACTTGCTATCTAACCAAGGAACTGTCCAGTGAAACCTTTTAGTATTTGGGTAGAGGGAGAAGATTAAGAGAAGAAAGTGAAAAGGCAGTGTGATACAATAGAAAGAGTGTGAATTAGGGTTATACGGACCTGACTTTGAATTCTAGGCCCATTTCCAAGCCGTGTGATATCAGGCAAGTTATTTAACCTCTGTGAACCTTAGGTTTCTCATCAGAGATGTGGGAATAATAAATAATGCCTATTTCATGTGATTATTAAATGAGATTATACAAATTCTATGGAAGTAAATGTTAGCCTAAAAAATAAAATCCATCAGTCACTGAGGCCTTTATTTGAATTAGATGATCAGATTCTTTCTACTCTGAGAGAAAGCATGAAATGAATTTAAATAAGGAGCAAGTGCAAATGAGAGAAAGGTCTAGGGACTGCAGTAAGATTGAAGAGCAGAGGGGACTTTAGGACAGGGAGTACCATAAAGGAAAGAAAAAATAGTGGAGCATTGCCACTTTGTCGTAGACCTGGAGCTAGGCTGTTTAACTCATATTATCTCATTCCATTTTTGAAACCTTTTGAGTTACACATTCAGACAATTGTACAAATGAGAAAATTAGAGGGTCCCACAGAGAGGGGAAAGGATTTGGGCATTATGTCATAGGGAAATGATAAAACTTAAATGACTGAATAGAGATTGACTCTGAAGTTCACAGACTGAGTTGTAACCCTTTTCCAGAGAGGAAGCTGAGGGCAGTGCCGTGGTGGGGTTAAGGGGTCGGCCAAAACCAGCTTAATTCTCATTGTTTCAGAGACAGCAGTTCATATGGAATGACATGATAGCCTTTGTTCCCCAGGGAGTCCATAGAAAAATTACCACGTTTCCAAGTGCTTTAAGAGACGGATGATTTCTTGGATGATTTAAGAGACAAGGTTTTGTTGGTTTTTAGTTTTGTACTTTCCTTTTCAAACTTTACCAAAAGGAAAATGTGAGGCCAAGATGTACTCAGGCATTTGGTCCTTTTAAAATATTGCTTGATGCTCGCTCCACCACCCACCAGAATGCCATTGGAATTAATGAGTCCATACTGCATGCCAGGCACTGTGCTAGGCCCTGGAAGCACACAATTGAGCAAGGCAGCATTGCCTTAGCCCCACGGAACTTTCACTCAAGATGAGAAGACAGGCCCTGAATAATTATGCAGGTAACTCTAATTACAATAATGAGAAGAGCTATGGAAGAAGGTGAAGATTATTAAGATAATGTCAGGAAGAACAGCCTACATGACAATGGGGAGGGATTGTCAAAAAAGCTGCTACAAGGCTGTGACATTTTAGTGGATCCTTGAAAGGGGAGTAGAATTTATGCAGCAGAAAGGAGGAAGCTCTCCAGGCAGGACACGTACTTGTCTGGCATCTGGCATATCGATTTCTAACCTTCTTTTTAGTTTTATTTTAATACTCGCTCATGCTTTGATTTTGGTACCAATCTCACTTTACTCTGAGCATCTTTCATTTCAGATAGAAGGTTAATTGTTTCAGGCTTCAATCGGTGACTATCCTTGGCCTCTCTCCCTGGTTTTGGAACTAATTCACAACTCCTTTTATATTGCCTTCTATATGCCTCCCGATTTTTGCTTTCCCCTCTCTGCCTTGTGTTTGCACATTAAAATGAAAAGAGATTTTAGAAAAATACATTTTTCATTTTAGAAAATGCTAGTTGTATTGGAGAGTGGTTCTCCGAGATGCAGATCAAATTTAAATTGCATCTCCTATTTGATGCAACTGCTTGTGAACATAAGAAAATAGCATCCATTTATTAAGGAAGCCATGTGCAAATACAGAGCATGTTTGCAAAGGCTTATTATAGCACAAGAGGCAATTGCTGCCTTGTTTATTTGGTTTGTGGCTAAGTCATTACAATGCTCCTCTTCCAGAAAATAAATATATGTAGACTGAGATGCCTTTGGCAGAATAACTACTTCCATTTTATTTAAAGATAATCCAAATTTAAAAAACCATTGCTGCAGTGGACATTGCTTATTCTGAGCTGTCCTGCATCCATTTTACCTACTCTTAGAAACATCACCCCAACATTATTTGTATGATTGTGTTAGTTAAAGTAATATTGACTGCTACAATGCATAAATGATCAAACTAAGTCTAGTAAAAATGTATTTCTTATATGATAGTCTAATATGCATGATCCCAGTAGGGTGGATTCTACTTACTCATTCACAGAGCCCTGCTCATTCCATCTTCTTGGCTCTGCACTCTTCCAAATTTGCAGAGTCTTTTAATTTTAGCTGGCAGATGGAAAAATATAGAAAGGATCCCGTGTGGGAGGTTGTCACAGGCAAGGCTTTCATGACATTGGCCGGAACTCTGTCACATTACAACACTTAGCTGCAAGAGAAGCCTGGAATGCACTCTAGTTATCTGTATGTGAGAAAAACGAACTAGTAGTCTGTGCTATAGATATCTAACTCTTCCCTAGGTTTCAGAAAATACTAACTCCATCCAAAATATATGAAGCTTGTGACTCAGTCCTTACCTAATCTGGTCAGGGATTGGCACATGACTTAAGCTAGTCCAATCAAACTAGAACTCCAGACTTTTGTCTGGCATTTGGGTGGCATGCTCATTCCTGTCGGAGATAAACAAGAAAACACGCAGTTCTATGGCAGCCATCTTGAGATGTGAGATGGATGACAGTAGGTGCCTCAGAGATTGAAGTCAACACCTACAAGTGGTTGGGTCCCAAAATGGAAACAGAGAAGCCAAGTTCTGATTGTTTAGCTGTTTGGTCACACATTTCCTAAAGCCATATCTAGTGTTCCAGTCACATGAACCAATTAATTCCTGTTTTTTTCTCATTTAATTCAGTTTGAATTAAAGTTCCTCTTCTTGACAACTTGTAGTCTTGCAGATGGTGTCATAAGTGTACAATTTCCCAAAGACATTGGAAATTTGTACTATTTATGTGACTTTATTTGGGACACAGTTTAGTTGGAGAAAGGGGCTATTTCTTAATTTAAGGCATCATAGTTATATCTGATTATGCACTCACTAGTTCAACAAAGACTTTATATGGTATGTCTGTTGTGTCTTTTTAACCCCATCTGGGCAGTTTATATTATAAACACTGAGTTCCTCACTGTCCACTTCCTTGAATTCCTCCTTATTTGCAATATTGGTCATTTCACTCTTTAAACTCATATCTCTAAATACATTGTGTTTTAAACAAAAGCTAGGTTGGAGCAAGGATCGAAATTCTCTCATGGTTGCATGCATGTGGGTAAGAGCATTCAGTATCTTTACTCAGCACTTCCCGGGGGCTACAAATTAGCGTGATTGTACGTTCAAATCTGTTTATAAATGTCCTGGTAAAACACAAAAGTTTCCTTCAGTCCCTAGGAAATTCTGAAAGTCTTCTTTGTTACCATGACATCATACATTTCAAACTTTTGTGTTGGAAGAGTGAGCAACTAGCCAGAGGAGGCATCGCTTATTTTATTAAGTAGGATATATATGTTTTAATAAAACAGATATTATTATCATTATTATTATTATTTGTAGAGATGAGGTTTCTTCGTGTTGCCCAGGCTGGTCTCAAACGCCTGACCTCAAGAGATCCACCTGCCTTGGTCTCCCCTAGTGCTGGGATTACCGGTGTAGCCACTGTGCCCGGCAATAAAATAGATTTTAGTTTAAGCAAAAGAGAAGTTTATTTCTCATTCACAGAGATATTTGAGCTGGTATTGTGGCTCTGAAAATTCTTCAGGGAACCAAGCTCCTTCTATTTTGTTGCCCTTGTATCAACCAGGATGTCACTCTTGTTCACAGGATCCAAGACAGCTCACCATCAAGTCTGAGTTCCAGGTAGGTGATGATGAAGATAAGAGGAGGGAGGATTAGCTGGAATAGGCTACAGTACTAATCATCTTCAAAATACTGGTGACATGTTTTGCTCATGTTCCGTGTTTGTCATGAGTCACTGGGGGTTCTGCTTTGTGTTACTCTCACTGAGAAACACCAACTGATGAACTTTCACCATCTGGAGCTTTTCTGGGACCTGTAGAGTGAGAGGGAAAGCTGGGCAGTGTTGCCTCCACAGTGAAATGACTTTGCCTTCTACATGTCGGCCAGAATGGATCATATGGCCACATGTAACTTCAAAAACTCAGGAAGTACAGTCCTACAGTGGAATGTATGTGAGCAGCTCTAATGACTACCACAGAGGGCATGTCCCTTCAAAGCATGACCTGGAAATTGAACACATAAATTATCCTCACATGCTATGGTCAGAAGCCAGCTGCATGACTATGCTTAGCCAAAAAGGAAGCTGGTAAATGTAGTCTTCATTGTGTTACGGTGATCATGGTTTCCAGCGTTTCCTTTGAATTATTTCTTAGTTTCCATTTCTCAGAGCACATTACTCACCTGTTCTTGCGTTTTGTCTACTTTTTCCTTTATGGCTCTTAGCATATTCATCATAGTTATTTTCAGTGTTCTGATAATTCCAGAAACTCTGCCCTATCTGGAGCTGATTGTGTTGCTTGCTTTGTATCTTTATACTGCATTTTTTTCTTACCTTTTATTATGGTTTATATTTATTTTGGTTGAAAACCAGACATAATGTATTGGGTAATAGGAACTGAGGTAAATCGGATTTTAGTGTGAGGTTTTATGTTGATCTGGGTGACAATTTTGCTGTGTTTATTGTTTGCTCTAGCTGTAGGTGCTTGAGGCTTCCATTTTCTTTTTGTCTCCCTGGTTGTCTTTGGGTTTCCCTAGGTACACCTTCTTAAATAGTGTGTTAGCCTCACAATTCTAGTTGTAAGCTTCTGTTAATATACTGGGAACTCGCTGATGCAGTGCTGAAGTGTGAGAAGAGGAAACTGTTCTATACCTCTATGATTTGCTTTCAGTCTTTTAGTGGGCATGTGCCTTTGGACTGTGACCTTTAGGAGTGCTTCTTTTTTTTTTTTTTTTTGATTTTCTTATGTAGGTGAGAATGAGAAGTTAGAGAGGGGCTGGAGCTGGATATTTTTCTTCTCCCACATAAGTTAGGCTCTGATAAAGTAATTTTCCTTATGGCATGTAAAGAAGAGAAAACTCTGGGTGCATTTCAAAATAGTTACTTTTCCCCTGGGCATATTTTGACAGTTACTTTCCCCTTCCACCTGCTAGAAGCTCAAAAAGAATTTGCTCTGATCTTCACCATGAGAACTTGGTGATGTTCCTGTAGATGCAACTCATAAGGTCCTTCCTAAGATCAGGACCCCAGGAGATGTTAACTCTCAGGTTAGTCCATACTTGGCTTCCAGCAGTTTGTCAATTGCAGTTTAAATTTTCTTACCCACTTCTAGTTGCATTAACTTTTTCTCCTGATAAGCTGTGATTCTCTATTTGTCTATCTCTCCAGTTTTTGACTCATTGGTTTGCTTGTCACCTCAATTCTCTGACTGATCTAAGAGAAGTTGTTAATTTCAGTTCACTTTTTTTGTCTGTGAGGACAGGAATGATGACTTCTGAGTTATTTACATGTCAAAGTGGAAATCCACCGTTGATGGTGTGTTTATCACTAAAGTAATGTCGACTGGTAAATATGGTCTCATTCCTGGAAAAACAATATTTAAGCTAATAATCTGAGTACCATTACTATATAATAAGATGGGGAGAATGGATATTGAGGGGCATGGCAGTCTCTGACACACCCACGTTAATGGACCCAGTGAGAACACTGCAGGGCTTCGTTATTTGTGAAGGACCCACAAAACACCCATGAAAGGACAAATCAGCATTTTGAATCTACTACATACAGAGAGTCCCGATGCTGGTTTACAGCTGTGCCAGTAAAGTTAGAACTTTCTTTCTCTTCCTCCTACAGCTGCAACTCTGGAGAGCCATTGACAGTCTGAGTGGACAAGAGGAGCAGAGATGAGGCAATACAAAAGCTAACTTTGTCCTGTTCTCCAGTGGGCATGTGAGAGAGGCTTTAACTCAGTGAGATTGGTAGTTTTAATATTAGAATAGACAAAGCCTTTTATTACTGGCCTGTGACCAGAGGACAATTGAGCTACTAGAAGAGCCATGGGAGCTGTGGCAAAGATTGCCAGGTGCGTATTGATTCTCCCTTTCCTACTTTGTGACAGACTTGGATTTTCAACTAAGCACGTTGTAACCTACCTAGAAAACAAAAACAAAACAAAACAAAAAACCCAAAACCCAAAACCTTATTCTGCCTTCTTTGAAGCTAGATGTGGCCGAGCCTCACATAGCTAAATTTCTGCACAATAAAGCTGTAGGCAGATGTGTTGTGTCATACTTCCGGTAAGTCTCTTTAAATATTCCTTTCCTTTATTTTCTCTCCATCCTGCTCCTTGAATGTGGATGTTGTAAACTGGACCTCCTACAGCCATTCTGGGGCATGAGGAGGGTCACACTTTAGGTAGAGGAAGCAGTGGGTAGTCCTTTAGGAACATTACGTTGCAATACCAGCCTTGAACTTTTCACCCAAAAGATAGTTTTATATAAGATAGAAATAAGCTTTCATCTCATTTAAGCCACTCAACTTTAGGGTTTCTGTTTCTCCTAAGAAAAAATTCTAACTTATATAAAACCCATTCAAGATTATATGCAGGGGAGAGAAACATTGTTCAGTGGGGATATCACGGGGAGAGAAAAATGATTCCATGCGGGAAGGTTTGCAGGTCTGCAGTGTTAGAGAAAGAATTAACTTGATTTTTTTTTTTAGAGTTCAGCTCATTCTACAAACCAGTTACAAAATACGAAACTCACCTCTGAACAAGGTATCTTAAACCAGGAAAGAGGAGGTGAGGTGTCTTAGCTCAGATCCTTTGAGATATAGATATCAACACAGGATATTATATGCAAAGAGTTTATTAGGAGAAACACCTGTATGAGGGAAAATAACGTGGGAGCTGAATAAGGCTGGGAGAATCATCAGACTGCTATGCAAGTAGTACTTCATGTAGAGAGAAGGGGAGAATGTTGGATGGAAGCATCCCAGATTGTCGTGAGTTGAAGAAAGCCTGGGCAAAGCCTCCAAGGAATCCTGGAGCCAAAACCGACCCTTAGAAGAATCTTGTGTCTCCTAGAAACAAGTCTGTGTTAATATCCCAACCACACTCACCTGATGACTGGGGGCAGCCTGTGGATGGCATACCTAAGCACAAATTCTACTGAGACTTTAAGAGCTCAGCAGCTAGAATCTTTGTCAATTATACTCCCTAAACTGGGTAATCTGTGAAGTGCATTCTCATGGCCACCACAGAAAATAAGAGTAGGCATCTCCAAATGGTAGGTGCCTAGATGGACACAGTGGGCCACTATGCAGGGGGAACACACTCACGGTGGGGTGGTTGGACCAACCTACAGGCAACAGGCTCAAGTTCAGCCACCAAGGTTTCCTTCAGGAGGGTGAGGAAGCATGTGAGTAATGTCAACTCAGGGGTCACTTCGAGCAGATGCAAAAAGACCTTGATGTGGATGGAAACACAGACCGCAAGGACTTATGCAGAAGTCAGATGCATTCAACATCAACTTCAGTAAAACAAGGCTGGCTGCATTTTCTGTGTCACATAAGCCACTCAAACCACCACTGGATTTACCAAGATTTTAAATGTACAGTCGAGGATTCCATAATGGTAAAGGTAAGATGATGTATAAAAGTCATCATAGAGATTTCTCTAAGAGTTGTATGTATAGCAGTGATAGCATATGATATTAGGGGATTCAGAGATAAAATCATTTTAATACTTATAAATTTGCTTTTAGGATTTCATCGTTAGTTATATATTTTGTTACATGGTGATTTAAAGTTTTTAATTATTAAATTTAAAATTTAAAATTGTGTTAAAATTTCAATTAAATTTTAAAATTGTGTTAAAATTTCAACTAAATTTTAAATGTAGACTTTATTTAGGATTGCACAATAATTTAGAACTTTAACCTGTTACAAAGTGTATGCTATCTGATGGGTCTTGTTCTGTTAAAGAATCTAGAGAATATGGTGTTCATGGCTTGTGTGCTGTTCTTACACTTTGGTTTTGCTGGGTCAAAAGGTTTGATATTCAGACTTGTTTTCAGACAGGCTATTGGGCAGATGATCTACAGATAGCACTGACTCTCAGATTCCGTGCCCCCCAACCACCCATGCCCACTCCCATATCTCTCAATCAGGAGATGTGTATCTTCTCCAAGAATTCTGGTAGCTATGTTGTTTCAACTCTATAATTGAAAAAATGGTCAATGCCACCATAAAATACTGATTCCTCTCTATTTTAGCTACACAAGATATTTGTCTTATTGTAGATATTTATAAGTGTCTGTTAATTAAATGAATAAGTGTATGTTTCTTACTCCAATGGACATAGATTGATATTTATGTGTATTTTAAACAATGATTATTATTCAATACCCCCCTATGGTTTGTCAGTTTCTCTGAAGGCAAGTGTGTTCATCCGTTCTTGTGTTATTATAAAAAAATACCTGGCCAGGCACAGTGGCTCATGCTTGTAATCCCAGCACTTTGGGAGGCCGAGGTGGGCAGATCACCTGAGGTCAGGAGTTCGAGACCAGCCTGACCAATATGGTGAAACCCCGTCTCTACTAAAAACACAAAAATTAGCCAGGTGTGGTGGTGGGCACCTGTAATCCCAGCTACCTAGGAAGCTGAGGCAGGAGAATCACTTGAACCTGGGAGGCAGAGGTTGCACTGAGCTGAGATTGCGCCATTGCACTCCAGCCTGGGCAATACAGTGAAACTCTGTCTCAAAAAAGAAAAAAAAAAAAAAGAAAAGAAGAAAATGATGATGAAAGTTACCATTATTAACTCCGTTTTATGGATGAGGAAAGCTGAGGCTAGAGACATCGAGTAACTTTCGTAGAACAGGCAAGTGTCAAACCAGGATTTGATTACATAGTTTAACTCAGCACATCTTCATAGCCACTAAGTGTACAGGCCAGCCATGCAGACTGGAGTCACTGCAGAAACTGAATCCCTGAATAGACCAATAACAGGCTCTGAAATTGAGGCAATAATTAATAGCCTACCAACCAAAAAAAGTCCAGGACCAGATGGATTCACAGCCGAATTCTACCAGAGGTACACAGAGGAGCTAGTACCATTCCTTCTGAAACTATTCCAATCAATAGAAAAAGAGGGAATCCTCCCTAACTCATTTTATGAGGCTTTCTAAGTCTCAATCTTTTCAGCCATAAATGGAGATACTAAGACTGTCTTATAGGTATGTATGGGGATTAATGAGTTAACACATCAAAAAAATCTAAAAAGAACACGGTGCAAAATAACGCAAAATAATAAAGATGTGTTTGTGCGCATGTGCACACGTGCCTGTATGCACAAGTGAGCTAGCATGCATTTGGCACTTTGTCACATCAAGGCTGATTTTAATAAATGGACCATCGTTGAGGCCTGAGAACCTCTTCATCACTCAGGGATTTCTGTTCAGTGACATTTGTTGAATAGGATTTGACCTGTTGTATGAATTATGCCTTCCATCTAAGGAGACTGTTTGGATACTAATTTGCTCACTTGCTTCTCAGCAACCATGAACAGGGAAAGGGTCAGACAACTCCTCAAGCAGTTTTATGGGAGCATTTGTTCCTGGGTCCTAGAGGGAGCTGTGTTCAGTCCTTCTGAGAAGAAGGAAAAGCAGCCAGGCGTAGAATGGCAGAGTGGGAGTGTGGAAGCAAATGCACAGCAGGGCAGGACCCTCCTGAGCTTCAGGACAATGTTGTCAAGATCATCATCCAAAGCGAAGATGATTCAGATTTCTGTATGGAATAAAAACATTTCAAGGTAACATGGTATAGAGGACCAACAGTCAGAATTGTATGATTTTAGCCTTCAACTGAACTAATCTTTGGACTCTGGTGTACTTAATTTCTCTAAGCCTCAGTTTTCTGATCTATAAAATGGAGATAACACTGATTCCAACTATCTACCTAGAATTCTTTTGAGGATAGAATGTGGCTATGCCTGTGAAGACAATCTTTAAATGCCAAAGAATTTTATGAGTGTGAGTCCTTGTTGCAGCTGTGACATCTTCATGACACCTAAGCAGATATGAGTACAGTGATGTGGTAGGTGCAATGATAGAATTAAATTCAGGGTACTCTGGAGGAAAAGAGAAGGGGTATTTAATATACCCTGAGGGTTGGATGTGAAGGTCAGGGAACACTTCCTGCAAGGGGTAACTTCTTGAGTTCTGAAGGGTGAGCAGGTGATCCTTAGGTAAAATGAACTGGGGAAGACATGCATTCTGGGTAGAGGGGCTACCATGATCAAAGTTGAGATAAGATGAATTCAACAAGAAGAGCTAACTATCCTAAATATATATGCACCCAATACAGGAGCACCCAGATTCATAAAGCAAGTCCTTAGAGATTTACAAAGAGACTTAGACTCCCA
>NW_012116088.1:1511092-1511492 GCF_000951035.1 Colobus angolensis palliatus | reverse complement strand
TGGATAAATTCCTGGACACATACACTCTCACAAGACTAAACCAGGAAGAAGTTGAATCCCTGAATAGACCAATAACAGGCTCTGAAATTGAGGCAGTAATTAATAGCCTATCATCCAAAAAAAGTCGAGGACCAGACAGATTCACAGCCGAATTCTACCAGAGCTACAAGGAGAGCTGGTACCAATCCTTCTGAAATTATTCCTGTCAATAGAAAAAGAGGGAATCCTCCCTAACTCATTTTATGAGGCCAGCATCATCCTGATACCAAAGCCTGACAGAGATACAACAACAACAAAGAAAATTTTAGACCAATATCCCTGATGATATTGGTCTAATGATGTTTAGAAAACCCTATTGTCTCAGCCCAAAATCTCCTTAAGCTGATAAGCAACTTCAGCA
>NW_012116088.1:1509621-1510171 GCF_000951035.1 Colobus angolensis palliatus | reverse complement strand
ATTCTCAGCAAACTATCACAAGAACAGAAAACCAAACACCACATGTTCTCACTCATTGGTGGGAATTGAACAATGAGAACACTTGGACACAGGAAGGGGTCCATCACACACTGGGGCCTATTGTGGGGTCAGGGGAGGGGAGAGGGATAGCATTAGGAGCTATACCTAATGTAAATGATGAGTTAATGGGTGCAGCACACCAACATGGCACATGTATACGTATGTAACAAAGCTGCACATTGTGCACATATACCCTAGAACATAAAGTAATAATAATAATAATAATAAAAACCAAAGTTGAGATAAGAAATAGAACCATGCAGCGTGAAACCATAATCAGTTTGGTATTCTTGGGGTATAACAATATGTGTGTGTGGGGGGGCAGGTGGGTGGAAAGATAAGGAGAACATGTTAAGAAAATTTGATCCTGAATGGAAATACAAATAATGAAGGTTTTCTTTCCTTCCTTCCTTCCTTCCTTCCTTTTTCTTTCTTTCCTTCTTTCTTTCTTTCTTTCTTTCTTTCTTTCTTTCTTTCTTTCTTTCTTTCT
>NW_012116088.1:1474781-1509096 GCF_000951035.1 Colobus angolensis palliatus | reverse complement strand
TTCCTTCCTTTCTCATTCCTTCCTTCCTTCCTTCCTTCCTTCTTCCTTCCTTCCTTCCTTTTTTCTTTTTTTTGACAGAGTCTTGCTCTGTTGCCCAGGCTAGAGTATAGTGGTGCAATCTTGGATCACTGCAACCTCCGCCTCCCAAGCAATTCTCATGCCTCCACCTCACTGGGATTATAGAAGTGCACCACCATGCCTGCTTAATTTTTTTGTATTTTTAGCAGAGATGGGGTTTCACCATGTTGGCCAGGCTGGTTTGAGCCATGAAGGGTTTTGAGTGGATGGGGTTGAGTATGTTGTGGAGATTGTTGGAAGCTATGTTAGGAGAAATACTACTAACATAGTAATATTTCTAACTTTTGTGAGAGATGCTGAGAATCTGAATTGTGGCTGTGGTAGTTGGGATTAATTTTTTTTAAGAAAATCAAAAGGTATCTTGAATGGAAAATCAGTGTCCCTGGAAGAGGGAAGAGTTATTATTGGATTCTAGTTTCCAGTTTGGACAATGGGGCTGATGGTTTTGTTATCAAATGAGAGGGAAAACTCAGGAAGCAATTCAGATTTACAGGAAGACAGTAAATTCAGTATTGTGTTTATTGAGTGTGAAATCAGATTGTGTGTCACCCAGGTGGAATGGCAGCAGGCATTTGGAAACCAGCTGGAGGGAACTTGTGGCTCTGTCCCATGCACTGCCGGATCTTCCTGGGCATGTGTGGGTGGGCTGGATCCAGTTAGGTTAGTAACTAAATGAGAAATTTTCATTCTTTAGAGCAGACACTTCTCCTTGCTCTCTGTGGCAGCTGTAATCTAGATATGGTATTCTCTCAAACTCTCCACCCTTAATTCCAGATAGTGTCCTTGTGAATAAAAATTAAAAAATGAAATGTGAGGTTCTGTATCGCATAGCAGCAAAGAGCTCTGGGCAGGGAGTTGGAAGTCTTGGGTTTAAGTTCCTACTGTATTTCTGATTAAAAGTCAGTTCACCAGTTGAGTCTCTTCCTTTTTATCTTTTCAAAGATGAATTTGGAATTACTGACTTCAAGTTTTCTTGAATACTTAACGAGAGCTTCAGGTTCTCTTCAATAATTTCAAGTCTTGAGGTTTTGTGAAAGATCTACACTGTGTTTCTGTTTTATGGTACTGACTTTTAACTCTCTGAAATTAGTAAAATATTAAGCAATAATATGTCTTAAATAACTAAAAAGCAAAGGTTCAAAATCTTCTAAATTACTGTGTTCCTGGAAACTTGTCATAAATCTGTAGACAGCACCCCTCTGCTACCCAGATTTCCATTAACCCAGAGCTCTCTTAACCAGCCCTGCACACACCGCATAACCTTAGAGTTGGGATCTAAGTTTATGCTCTCGGTACGTTGATTGATATTCAGCAAGGTTGCCTGGAGGTAATGTGAAAATCCAAAGTCATCAAAGACGGAGGAAATTATGTCCAGCCTAGTTTCAAAGGTGAACGGTATTGCTTTCACATGATTTGAAAATCATTAATCTATGTGTGGTGTATACCAGAGCTCCCTGACCTTTTAGCAAAGAGAATTTTTTAATTTCCGTCAGACAGACTTTTTGATTAACCAGAACTTCCTTTTCCCCCTATCCAAATATATTAGATAACAGGGTTTCATATTTACTTATGAGATCCATGGCTATCTTCAGCTTAATTTTATGCCCATCTGATGTTAAACATAGGGGAAGATGAATCTGATCTTTGAGGAATAGTGGGAAGGACTCTGGATGAAAAGCCAGGACACCCAAGGTTAAGTCATAGCTCTGTCACTAATGAGCTGTGTGGCCTTAGACACACACCACTTTACTTTCTGGGCTTTAGTTTCACTATCTGCAAAATTAGATGGTTGCGATAGATAATCTTAAGGTTCTCACAGTTCTAAATTGGCTTAAGTATCTGTTTTTCTAATGCTTCA
Source organism: Colobus angolensis palliatus (assembly GCF_000951035.1). NCBI lineage: Eukaryota > Metazoa > Chordata > Mammalia > Primates > Cercopithecidae > Colobus > Colobus angolensis. The sequence continues at coordinate 1,507,160 of NW_012116088.1, read as the reverse complement.
GTTAAATGTAATTGTACTGCACTATTTTGCATGCAGGCTTATATCTAATCAGCATAATATTAGCTCCATTTTATAACAAGCAAAACTGAGACCTGGAAAGAATAAAAACCTTGTTAATGGCAGAGCCAGAGTTTGAATTCCAGTGTTTGGCTTTTCAAGTCCTTGAGTTCTTTCCTATACACATTCTGTGGCTCCCATGAGCACAGAGCTGGGTGACAGACTGGGGCTTTGAGAACAAGAGGATTTGGCTGCCACTCTTTCTTGAGAGGGTGATCTATATTTCAGTGTCTTTCTCGGTTTAAGAAATGCTCTGCACTGCTTTGTCGTGGCTTTTGATTGTTGCTTTCAATCTTTCTTGGATCAAATCATGTCTCCCGGCAGTTGCGATGCTGTGATATGAAGATCAGATCTGCCTGCCTGTCTCAATAGCGGGCAATTTATCTCGGTATTTTTAGGTATCTCCGATAAAGGTAATATAAATATAATGAAAGAATGAATTTCTTTCTGATGCTTTGTGCCATTTGTATGAGAGAATGAAAATCTCCTTGAAGAATATTGTTTTTAAAGAAGCATTTCTACAAATGTGTTCTCTGGATGTAACTTGATGTTACAAAACTATAAAAGCACTGTAGTGACCAAGTGAATTTAGGAAATCTTAATGGTAATTCTCAGGACCTTTAAAACAGTAATGTTCAATTTGAATTTAAAAGAGGAGAAAGCATATGTTTTTTACCCGACTATAGTTAACTATAGAATCTCCCCCCCCCAGGCTCTCTTCCTATCCCAACACAAGAGTACTATAGAGCTCCCTTTCTAATGAACTGAGTATAAATATGCTTGAAAGTACTGTGTGCCAAAAGTCAGGGTAACTACCACTTATCAGTCACCAACTATGTACTAAGTATTTTCACAAATGTTATTTAATGTATCTTTTTTATCTTTATGAGGTGGTCATATATATTCCATATTTGATCTATATTTGTATGTTGAAGAACTTGAGGTTCAGGTAGGTTAAGAAACAGTTTGTAGGGACATAACCTGGAGTCAAACCTACATCTGTCAAGTCCTAATACACTTCACTGTGTATATTGAGGTGATGTAGCAATAGTCTAAGGACTTGAGCTAAGGGGACAATAGTGTCTGGATCACTCTGACCTGACTGAGAGCTGGACGCAGCCAGCTCAAGACAACATGGTGGCTCATCACTAGTGATCTTTCCTACCCATTGCTCTTTTGTTCCCCCCCGCCATTTCTTCGGATTTCTGTGATGGTTTCCTTTATCTTCTGGGAAAGTACTTCTTTCTGAGTCTGTGCCTTGATTCATAAAAGTGCATCTTCCAACATTTGGTTCCTTTGGGATGGAAAATTTCCCAACAGACGGGAGAAAACCTAAGTGTGTGGCAAGTATAATGAGTTGCTATTGATGTCCACATCTTGGATGCATTTCCATGATATCTGAGTTATGTGGAGTGTTTTGTTTATGCTGTTCATTTTGTGACAGTCAGTGGGGCCTGTCTGGAAAGAATGAGGGCATTGGAGTCCAGCAGTATACCATGTGAATTCCAGCTCCAGCACTTATTTACTTTGAGGCCTTGGATATGTTATTCATGTCCCTGACTCTCAGTTTTCTCACCTTCCTAGCAAGGAAGCTGGAGGATTAGATTAGATGATACATGTGTGATCTCTGGCACATGGTAGGAGTTCAATAAATGGTAATAATTATTGCTGTTATTGTTGGGTCTATACATACCTGGGCCCGTCCTTTATATATCAGAATAACTGTTCTTTGCTGCCCTTGGTGAAATGGAAATCAAAGGAATCTTCATGATTATTCATGGTGGGGAGAGTCAGCTGGTGGTCTGTAATCTTCTCAGGATCTCCTCTTTTGACAATGAAAAGGCAAGTTCTTAACCAGGTGATATAGAGCAGGAGGCACTCCTTACACTTTTCTTTCGTGGCCTGAGCATAACTGAAGTCTTGTGTAGGTTAAAGCTAAAGCTCTTTTTCTACTAAAAGATGCAAATGGGTAACCTACAATCAATTTCAAAGCCCGGGACTATGACGTTCCCTAGCAAATCTCTTTCCTGTACCTTAGACATGATTTAGGATATCCCATGGAGATGTATTGCGTCCCTTTAACCTTTCATCTTCCACTGCCCCCTTCTCTGTCCTCAAAGTAATGTTTTTCTCATTCCTGCTGTCTCCAACACTGGCCTTGGAATCTTCTACTTTTCAGTATAAATAGATTATCAGCTCTGTCTATTTTTGTGTGTTTTGCAAATGCTGCCTCTGTAGGCTGCAGCTAATTATTAAAGGGATTTTCCTTTGTTCAGTCATAAGTGCAATATGAGTGCTAAGCAAGTCTTAAAAGAGAAGGTACATACTGATTTAAAAGTCAAAAAATGATCTATAACTAAGAGCAATAAATTATCTCAGCAGAGCTAAGATCCTGGGGTGGAGAAAGAGGGAGAAATATTCTCATCTTGTCAGGGTGGAGCAAGGAGAGGGAATAGAATGTCGTGGTGAAGGAAACTGTATCTTGTTTTCTCATAAGAATAGAGAGTTTTTGTGATGATGAGAACAGGAAAAGAGAAGGTGGTCACTATGAAATGCAACATAATAGAACTTCCAAATAAATAAGGGGAAATAAAATCAGTGGCAATTTGATCAAATCAGCAAACACAAAAAGAAAATGCAGAAAAACAATGTAAAATATCAGTCTAAATCTGGAGAACATGGGCAACTTCCTATGGGAAAAAAATACTGCAGAAGGAGCTTATTTTCACCATTCTCATGTTACTAAAGAAACTTCAGTGAGGAATAATATACATGAAAAAGTTGCATCCATTTTAAGTGCACAGGTTGGTGAGTTTTGACAGATGTGTACATCTGTGTAACATACAATCAAGACACATAATGTTTCCATCACCCCAAATACTTCTGTGTTCCTTTCCAGCCAATGTCTACTTTACGGAAAGAATAAATCATTATGAAAAGAATAAATCAAAGCATCCTACAAAATATAAGCAGAGCAGTTTGAGTCTTTCCTTCTAAAAGACAAAGGTTTTCCAAATTGAGTTAAAACACAAAAATGAGCTGTATACCTACATATGTTTTAAAAGGGAGAAAGTAGCATAGAAAATTAAGGTGGGTCAAAGAGATACCAAAGCAAAAGGGAACATGCAAACAGAAAGCAGGAGAGATAGCATCTAACTTGGGGGAATCCAAGGTTACACACATTGAATACAATAACAAGACATTATGTAAACACAACAATTTATGAGGGATATATATATATCCTTTATATATATAAAATATATATAAAATATAAAATATATCCTTTATATATATATATAATACATATAAAGGCATTTGTTCAGCAAGCGTTTATACAACTTAATCATTTACTTGACCATAAATTAAATTTTAAAATATTAAAAGAGTAGTGATTTTATGAGGCATATTCTCTGGTCAGAATTCAGTAGAATTTGAAGTAAATAATAAAAAGGTGACAAATAATCTTTTCTTTCTGGGAAATCTGAAATATTCTACTAGATAGAACCATGGAACAAAAAGGAATTTTAAGAGAGAAATTATAAGCTACAAAAACAATGAATGAAAAACACTGAGTACCAAATTCCGTGAGGCATAGAGACATACACAGAGAACATTCTAGAGTCTTAAATACCTCTCTTATGTCTTTTTCATTAATGAAGAAAAATTATTACTCATTTTCAGAAATCAGTAAAATGACAAAGCAAACAAAAAGAAATGGAGGAGAAGAAATCAATCAAGGCAAAACTCACTTCAAAGAAATAAAAATTAAACAGAAATAGTAAAACAATTCAAGAGTTGATTGGTTAAAAGTCTGCTAAAAATAGATAAACCCACTGTGAGAGTGATTAAGGAAAAAGGGAGATCAACCATTAGTAAAGAGAAAGATAAAGATGAAAGAGAGATCAAAGAACTTTAGGAGACTGTGACGCACACCTCTAGTGGGAGCCATGTTGTGCTACCCTTCAGGACTGGGATACTTGTTTCCTCCTTGTGGGAAATGTTGGTGGCTGATGGCTTACAACTGTGTCTCTCTCCAGGAATTGCTTTTGGTCAAGGGGACTGTCTTGTCTAAGTTAGCATCCAATGTATAATATATTGTTCAATGTGTACTGGGGACAACTCATATCTCAAAATGGGTTGATAGAGAAATATAACATTCTTATCCTCTTGTCTCAGAAGGACCACAGCTTCCAGTGGAATAGCCAAGGCCTCAGTTGCTTCACAGTTCAATTGCTTCCTCTGCTCAGTCACACCTGCCATACTTTCTTACAGGCACTATTCCTGCGAGTACTCCTCAGTAGACCTCCTTCATACCGATGTCCACCTCTGAATCTGTCCCGGGGAACCTGATTGAAGATACAGCCTTATGACAACAAGCACATGAAAGTCTAGAGAACATGAACAACTTCATATGAGAAAAAAATACTGGAAAGAGATGCTTATTTTCACCTTTCTCTTGTTTCTAAAGAAACTTTATTGAGGAACAATACGTATGAAAAAATTGCACCCATTTTAGTGCACAGATTGATGCGTTTTGACAAACATGTCTATCTGTATAACATACAATCGAGATATAGAATATTCCTATCACCCCCAAATATTTCCATGTTCCTTTCCCGCCAACCCCTACTTTCTCACCTCTGGCCTCAAGTAACCACTGATCTGCTGTTCGTTTTGTGACAGTCAGTGGGGGCTGTCTGCAAAGAATGAGGGCTTTGGAGTCCAGCAGTATACCATGTGAATTCCAGCTCCAGAACTTATTTATTGTGAGGCCTCAGACATGTTATTTATGTCCCTGACTCTCTGTTTTCTCACCTTCCTTGTAAGGTAGCTGGAGGATTAGATTAGATGATACATGTGTATCATCCAGATTCGATTCTGGAGTATGTGCCAGCCACGTGTGCTCTGTAGTGTCAGACTTGGCTCGCATAGCACAATGCTTTTGAGATTTGTCTGAATTCATCAGAGGACTTTCCTTATCGATTTCGCTTCTCTCATGGATCTTCATCCTGCAATGCTTATTGTCTATTTACTAGATGCAGTTGTTTAAGGTATTTTGTCTAATTTTATAGCTCTGAAAAGCATGATGGTGACTCTGGTATCTTTTACTATTTGTTTTTATGGCTGGAAGTGAGAGCCCTCATCATCCTTATTGAATATTTTCTTAAAAGTTGTAGAGAATATTCTATAAAAATAAAATGAAATAAATAGTTGTTGGTAATGAAATATAGGTAAAAAGAAGACAACGCTGTCCTTGCTGATGCTTAGTTTGTTTATTAAAAAAAAAAAATCTAGGCCTAGTGGGTCACACCTGTAATCCCAGCACTTTGGGTGGTCAACGTGGGAGGATCACTTGAGGCCAGGAGTTCTAGACCCAGCCTGGGCAACATAGTGAGACCCCTATCCAATGTGATGGCACATGCCAATATTTCAGTTACTTAGGAGGATGAGGTCGGAGGATTGCTTGAGCCCAGGAGTTCAAGGCTGTAGTGAGCTATGATCACGCCACTACACTTCAGCCAAGGTGACAGAGTGAGACCTTGTTTCAAATCAAAAGCAGAAACAACCCCCCAACTGAAAAAAAAAAAAAAAGAAAACCCTTTAGGAACCTTCTAGGAAGCCTGGTATCAATATTTTATATAGTAAGATAACTTAGTAATTTGCGTGAATATAAGATAAAAACATAACATTAATTGGTTTTCATTGGTCCAATAATAAACAACTAGACATAGATATGAGAAGATATACTGCTTTTAGTAGCACCAAAATCTATAAAATATTTAAGACTACATTTGATAAGGAAGGCCAGGACTCATAGGAAGAAAACTGAAAATCTTTTTGGTAAACTGAAAAAATGGCTAAGCACTTACTTTGTTTTAGTTACTATTCTCAGTGATTTACACGTATTAACTCATTTAACCTTCCTAGAAATCCTGAAAGGATATTTTTATTATTATTTCCATTTCATAGATGAGATAATTGAGATATAGAGAGGTTAAGTAGCTTGCAGTCCATCCAGTGTGCAGGCCACAGAACCCATATTTGGAATCAGGGCTGAATGAATGGAAAGATATCCTGTTCTTCAGTGAGGTTTCCTAATGGAAAAATATTTTCTAAAATGCGAATAGTATCATGTCACTTTCTTACTTTAACATCTTTGTTCACAATGTGCTGCTTTTAGGATAAAGTCAAACCTTAAAGGGTGTCTAAAACTCCAAAATATTTCTCAAGTCCGTCCCTTCTCTATCACTACTATTGCTGTCCTAGCTCAGGTTCTCATCACCTGCTTATCCATTCATTTATTCATTAAACAAATAGATCATCTCGGTAGTACTGTAGTGAGCATGTTTGAGGGGGCCAGGAGAGACAGGAGTGAGCTCAGTTGGGAGGCTGTCATAGAACAAGCTGAACAGGAGAGAGTCCTAGGAATAGGCAGGAGGAGTCGTATTTGAAATATATTTAAGAGTTGTATTTGAAATACAGTTGAAATATATGGCAGCAGTTAAAGTCTAACTGGGTGTGAATGTTGAGGGACTTGTTTCACTACCATATGACTCCTAAGATTCTAACTTAGGTGACTTGTAAATACCTTCAAGGCCTCGCCTTGTTGGAGAGGATAGGTTCAATGATTGGGGCCTACTCTAGAGTTCTTTAGCCAGACTAATATTAATCTATTATTCTTTATTTTAACATCAAAATTGCTTTTATTCCATCAAAAAATATATTGCTTCTTTATCAGATTCAGTTCTGATATCTTCATGATCTAAGCAGTAGAGGAATAGAACAGTTGAGAAATTTACAGGTGCAAGAAATCCACTTGATACAATGGTTAGAACTGGAAATATAATTGGCTGGAGCTTAGTTTGTATCCCATCTTACCACTTACCAACTCTAGTTAGCCTCTCTGTAACTCAGTCTCCCCATCAGCAAAGGGGGGGTAAAGGGGATAAAGCTATGGGGCTTTGTAAAGATTTTAAAGAGGTGATGTATGTAAAATACTTAGCAAAACACCTGGCACATGGTTTAAAACTCCCCAAGTGCTATCTATTATTTATAACTTATGAAAGTCTGTATTTTTCTACATTTTCCAAAATAAAGCAATAAAGCCAGGCTGCAATATAAAGAGGCTGTCAATGCAATTGTGTATATGGTAAGTTGTTAAACATAGTGTCCAATGGATTACTATTAGTTATTTCTTACCTGTCAGAGAATTTTTATGTGTGATAAAATACACACAATATAAAATACATTATTTTACCATTTTGAGTGTACAATTTAGTGGCATTAAATGTATTTACATTGTTATGCAGTCATCACCACTCTTCACCTCTGAAAGTTTTTCATCATCCCCAACTGTCAAGTAATTTTAACCATTATCCTTTTCCAGAGATACTTATAAATGCATTTTGTCTTTTTGGAGATACTGTAAATATTAAAAGTTAACATGCTCTAACGTTAACCTGCCACCCAAATGTGTTTGATGCCTTTCTTATTTTATGATTCAAAGATATTGACTTCTACTTCCCAGTTCCCTCCATGGTCCTGGAGACATAAAGTAATATGGATGTTTGATATACTTTGGTTTGAGATTAGATCTGTAAATCAAACCGTACTTGTTTTACATATTATTTCTCAGAAATATCTGGGAAGGTGTTTCTCACACCTCTTCCGCAATATCTAGGTCATTTAGCCCTCAGTCTACCCATGAACACGTTTTCCCGAAGCAAATGCTGTCAGCCCACCAGAAAAGAGAAGGAGCTCCAAATCCCAGGATTGTTTCCCTTTAGTTCTTTTGGAAAGATTTATTGTAAAATGTCTATGCTATTCTGTAATTTTCTATGCTGTTTCTGTAATTTTCACTGTCTACTCTTCACATTCCCTACCTCAAATCTTCTTTTTCTAATTATCTCCAACATGATATTATTTCTGAAATACTGCTTGTATTCTTCCATCACATCTACTCTTCCTCTAGTGTTCCGTGTCCCCATAAATGGTAAAATCATTTATCTATTCCCCTGCCTGTGCCAGATGCCTGAATTTAGGGCCAAATGTTAATTCCAACTTTCTTGGCAATGATTGGTCTAGAAATTAGCAAATGACCCAATCTGGTTAACATGAAGTAGAGACCTACTAGGGCTTTTAGGGAAGTTGTTACTTCTACAAACCCTTTTGAAAGTAATCCCTTTCTTCTCCTGAGTATTGCTGCACATAGAAGCCCAGAATTCCTGTAACCATCTTGTCCTCAGCCTGAAGGTTAAGCTGACCCATGGATTTAGGGTCCTCTTCAGCCAACTTTCAATTAAGCCAATGCATTTCCTTTGTATCCAAGCTGGTCTGAGTTGAGTTTTCTTTGATTTGCTGTGGATGTCGTCCTAACAGATATTTCACAACACGGGTTAAATTTCTAAAAGTTCTGTCAATCAATGAAGTAAATTTTAAGAATCTTGGAAATTCACTTGTGCCAATCTACATGATATTTTTCTATGATCTTTTTTTTTTCATAGGAGTCTGAGTTACTCTAAATCAAGATGGATGCTATGGTGACAGTCCTATCTGCATTAATTTGAGGAAATTATGTTTCCCCTTTGATTCAGTTCCTGGAGAGTTATTCTCATGGGTGTAAGAGAATGCGTTATTTAACCTCTTGTCTAGAGCATACTCATATGAGCTATTGCTTGTGCTCCTCCCTTGGCACTAGAGGACAGATTTTCTGAGTCTTGATGCCTGCTTTCCAGGGGAATTTAATTATGCAGCATATGGCTTAGCCTTGTGAATTTTCTTCCCATATTTTTCTTCAATAGTGATGTATCTCTGTCCTTTCCACATTCCAACTGCCCATCAACCTAGGGAAAACAAGATGCTGGGATCATGTTTTCTAATTCTGGACCATTCCTTAATAGATAAAGTGGACTTGAACCTCAGATACCAGATCAGAAAAATTCTGAGTCATTATCTCTTCAAATATCCTTTTTACTCCCATTCTTTCCATCCTGTTCTTCCGGAACTCCAATTAGGTATTTTTCAACTTTGTCACTTTATTCTCAATGTCTTTCTATTTGTCTTCAGATTTTTCAGCTCCTCTCTCTCTGTTACATTCTGGTAACTCCTTCTGATCTTTCAGTTCACTATTTCTGTCTTCTGTTGTGTCTAAACTGCAGTTTAACATGCCCACTGAATTTCTATTTAAAATGACCATATTTTTCAATTCTGGCAGTTCTACTTTTCTGTCTTCTTCAAATCAGCCTGATCTCTTTAAATAATCTTTTGATCTTTTTTCATACTTTTGATAGCCTATTTTATTACTTAAAACACTTATTTCATATTCTGGTTCCATAATTCAAGTGTCTTTGTTTTTATAGGTCTGATTCTGCCATCTGTTGCTTCTGCTGATTGTTCACACTCACAATGACTGTTTCTTCATGGCTTTCTGATTCCAGTGTCAGCTCATATTCATTGGAACTTTGTGAATATAAATCATCTGAATCTAGGGTTTAAGGTGTGTTTGCCAGAGAAGATTTGGGTCTTTTTCTGCCTGACTTTTGGTGAGACAAAAATCCAGGTAGAATTTTGTGGATTTTTTTTTTTTCAAGTCACACAGGAGTGGAAGTTCTGGCCCTAAATACCTATAAGTTTGTAGGAGTTTTCCTTTATTTCCTTTCTACCTGAAGCTGAGGTTGTTCTAGGTGATATCCTCACTCTCTGTTTATACACACAAAAGAACCTGAATATGAGTTTTCCATTTCAGGGTCCAAGCCTTATGTGGATGTCTCTTTTCTAACTGCTCATGTTCTGGGTCTTCTAGTACCTTTTCCCTGTATCTCTCATGTGGTTGTTGAATGCTCAGATTTGAGGACATCAAATGTTCCCTATGGAAAAACACTTCCTATCTCAATGATTTTGCATTTTCTTGACCTTTATAGCCTTAGGAAGTTTTTTGTTTTGTTTTGTGATGGCTCAGTTATGCATTATCAAAAGACATTTTCTATATTTATCCAGTGTTTTTGAGTCTCCAGTCTTGGGGGGCATTTTCTGGACATCTAGTTCTCCATGTTTCCTAACCTAGTAGTGCTCATTTTCATAATGAGCATAATCTTCCTCCAGATTAATCCCATTTAAAATATCTGTCTAGCCAGAGTTTCCTGGGGCTTCTATTCAGGAGTATTCCACAGCAAGGGCCTCAGATTCATACTAGCCAAATTGCTTAATCACTGCATTGCTGCCTGTGTGACCAGTAATCCCTTAGAGATTACTGCTATGCTTGGCAACCATTTCTGGGACAAAACACTGCCCTTCCCTTAGCTACTCTTTCTAGGGCATGGCACTGATCTTATCCATTTCTCCACTTCTGACTGAAGGCTTGGAAATCTGGAAATAGAATACAAGTTACGTTGCCGCTAGAGGTAGCACCCACAAGCCTAAACCTAACCTTAGAATTCTTTACCAGGTGGGCGCTCTACCTGGACGTAGTCACATGCTGAAGGTCCTTCTACCTGATCTGGTGTAGTCATGTGCTGGAGGCCCTTTCATCCTCTATCACTGGGTGTACACACCATCTCCATTCCCCAGAATTCTATCCAAAGGGAGTGACAGGAGCACCCTTTTTACAATCCCTTACTCCCACATTTCACATCTACCTATTGCCCTGTTACCTGTTCTAGGATTTCTCCCTTCAAAGGATAATTGATATAGAAATAGCTATTCTGATCAGGGGACTCTCCTCTTCTCCTCTCTTAAGAATGTAATCTGGCCACCTGGGCCCCCAAGACAATAAATGAGTCACTGCATTTTCTAAAGTCAGGTTTTGCACATTAAGAGCTCCCCCAGCTCCTCTTGTGTAAGGCACCAAAGTGCAGGGTCCAAGCTATGTTGGGCCAAGCAGAGCCCAGCTCCTTTCTTCAGTCTCTCTGATATGGCTTGGCTGTGTCCCCAGTCAAATGTCATCTTGAATTGTAGTTCTCATAATTCCCACTTGTCATGGAAGAGACCTGGTGGGAGGTAATTGAATCATGAGGGTAATTAACCCTTTGTTGTTCTTGTGATAGTAAGTTCTCATGAGCTCTGATGATATTTACCATATCATATATCGTTTATATCTGATAGTATAGCATTTAGAAATATGTGATATTTATAAGGGGCTTTTCCCTCACTTCACTCTGCACTTCTCCTTGCTGCCGTCATGTGAAGAAGGACATGTTTGCCTCCCCTTCTGCCATAATTGTAAGTTTCCTGAAACCTCCCCAGCCATGCTGAACTGTGAGTCAGTTAAACCTCTTTCCTTTATAAATTATCCAGTCTCAGGCATGTCTTTATTAGCAGCATGAGAACAGACTAATACACACTCCTTCAAGGTAAGAAAAGGCTGGCCCTTCATGTACGTCTGCCAGGGCCTCACTTTTGCCTCTTAGATATGGACAAGGACACGCGCATTTTCCTAAGAACAATTCGTATAATTCTGAGAGCTAAGACTGTCTGCATCTGTGTTTAGAAGAAAAAAAAGCACTCTCTTACTATACAGAATACCAGTGTTTATAGTAACTGTTATGCATTTGTTACGGTTAATTTTTTGTGTCCACTGGCTGGGCCATGGTGCATGGATATGCAGTCAAACATTATGCTGGATATTTCTGTGAGGCTGTTTTTGGATTTATATTTATATTTAATATTTATATTTTGATTTAAATTTATATTTAAATTGGTGGACTTTGAGTAAAGCAGATTGTCTTCCATGAGGTGGGTGGGCTTCATCCAATCAGTTGAAGGCCTGAATAGAACAAAAGACTGAGCTCCACTGCATAAGAGAGAATTCTGCAGCAGATGGTCTTCAGAATGAACTGCAGCATTGGCTTTTTCTGGATTTTCAGTCTGCTGGTCCACCCTGTAGATTTTGGCCTTGCCAGTCTCTGTAAGTGCATGAGCCAGTTCTTTAAAATATATCTCTTTCTCCTTATATATATACATCCTGTTGGTTCTGGTTTTCTGGACAACCCTAATATAGCACTTGGAAATGGAAGATTTCATTTAAGGCTGGAAGCATCTGCATTTCCACTCTCTGGGATTCCACAATTCTCCTTCTTGGCTTTTCTTTCTACCACACTAGCTCTCTCTGTTGTCCCCATTTCCTCTATCTGCTCTCTTGATGTTGCATCTCTTTGAAAGGAACTGTCTTGTTCTGGTTGTCTCCATCTACTCTCTCTCCCCTAGGAGATTTCAATTAACCTATGGCTCTATGTTTAAGATGCTTCAATCTGTATTTCAAACTTTAATCCGTTCTCTGAGTTCCAGATGTATGTAGCTAACTCCCTACTAGACAACTCCATCTGAATATTTCACAACTCTGTCTGGATATCTCACAGACTTCTTAAACTTAGCTTTGTCGAAACAGAATTTCCCTCCCTCCCAGAGCAATTAAGTGGTGGTTCATTAACAATACTTGGGCAAGTTATGTAGCCTTTCTGACTCTCAGGGTCCTTGTCCATAAAATGAGGATAATAGTAGTGTGAAGATTAAAATAGCAAATACATGTAAAAACACTTAACACAGTGCTTAGTATGTATTATATGCTACACCCTTTTGCTCTGTTGTATTTTATTTTTTCCTTCAATATCCTATAGCTAGATTATAAACTCCACGAGGTCAAGGATCTTTTCTGCAGAGTCCAGAACGGTATCCTGCATATGAAAGGTGCTCATTAAATATTGGCTAAATGAATATAAAAGAGGAAATATACCCAGGTACTAAAACCTAGGATTTATCTTTGATTTTTTCCCTTTTTTTCATGCCCTACTCAACCAATTTATCAGTGAGAACTGTTAACTCTACTTCCAAAATACGTCTTAAATCTGTTTCACAAGTACTCCCTAGTCCAGAAAACCATCATTACTTTGTTAGATTACTATGATAGTCTAACTTCTTTGTTTTGTTGTTTCCTGTTTATTATACAATCTGTAGTTTGAAACATATTAGGGAAAATGTGGTGGTTGAATACAGGTAGGAGGTTGAAACTGAATGCTTCTTCTCACTTAAAAGAAGAAAATGATGCCCAGAGGAGTCCACATCTGGGTATTTCTCAGTCTAGGCTCTAGCTGGTACCCTGCTGGCTAGGACCAGGTCATGGCCAGCACCTCCATGACATGTTCAGAGCTGAAGCTATGCTTGGTTGTGTTTCTGAGAAAAGATCTGTCTAGGGAGTGGCTTAGCTGATCCAGGTGCTGCATCATGATTTGCTTCTGGTCCTTACCAAGTCCTGCCCAGGTAAGCCCTGGTTGTCTGCCCAGTGGAGCCAGAACTGAGAGTACACTCTTGTGTATGGTGAGTGTGGTTGTGAAGAAATCCCCCCGTTCAGGACAGTCAGCAGAGCATGTCCTGGAGGCCGCAGGCAGCCAAGAGGTCTGGGCTCTGGTCCTGGGGTGGGGGCTGAGAGCTGCCTTAGGTATTCTGTGCTTTTCTGTCTTCACCGCTGGGCCTTTTGCCTTTCATCTGTTTAGACTCAAGAACATCTCTCAAACAGAAGATGCCACCAGCTCTATAGAACACATTCCTACAATTTACCTCCTCAAATGCAGCTTTAGGATGGGGAGAGAGAATACGAGAGAAGAGATGCTTTTGTATAGTCTTTCTATTCCTTCTGAAAATTTTGTCCCCTTATCTTGAAATACCTGCTGAGGAGAAAAGGGAGAGGAGGAAGTCTACCATTTGGCACTAAATAACTTCTTGGACTGAATTAGAATGAGGATAATGGAGTACATTCTTCTTGGGAGAACATGATTTTAAACACTTTGCCTTAATGTCTGATATCGTGAAATTGCTTAGCCAGCTTGCAAATGAATGCTTTACCCAAGAGTGTGTGTGGGAAACAGTGAGACTCAGGGGACAATGGGTTCCATCTGACAATTAGGTGTCTTAGCTCCTGTGGAAGGTCGTGGAATCAGCTGCACTTAAATAAAACTAGTATTTGCTTCAAACCTATTATATGCTCACTATGGTAACAAATATCAAGAGGATATAAGGATGCATTTTCCATTGTTACTAGAGAGACAAGAGGTATAGTCTGAGAACAACCTGAATTATGCAAAAATAATATGGTTGCATAGTCTATTAAGGTATCAAACTGTGTCTTTCTCTCTTGTACCCTAAACCTAAACCCATCAGAGTTTTTTTTTTTTTTCATACCCTAAAGGCTTCATCCTTATATGAGTCATGAGGAGCAAAAGTTGAGCTAACTGTACAATTAGGTGGCTTGGTTAGGTGACCTACTGTTATAAGAAAATTTCAATGTATGTTTGAGGAGCCAGGTTTTCCTCTTTGAGAGCTAGATTAACTGTGTCACAGGCTGGGAAAGAGATAACTGGAAGGTATCCTAAAGGCTTGAGAGCTACAAGAGAAAAGCTCTGAAGCCACCAGACTTAGGGTGCTGCATGGAAACTGAGCCAGGCAAAAGTTGTTCTCTGGCTGCTGCCTGGTGAGGACCAGTTATCAACCATAGGGCTCAGCCTACTGTTGTTAAAGAGTCGTCTGTATCCCAAGGTTCTGTCTTAGTCTTGTCCAATCCATTGAGTGGGTGTACCTTCTCTTAGATTTAGATTCTTGGTAACCCCTCCTGGATGGGCAGGTGAGATGTTGGGACCCCTACAAGGTATTAGTCTGAAGGTATAGCTTTGCTCCTGGTCAAAGGGGGACTTACAGAACTTTTAAAAAATCTCCCCCTAAGCCAGGAAAGTGGTAGAACACAACACAAGTGTACCTAAGTTCTCAAGGGGTGAATATTATTAGGTGGACATAAGATATAAGATCCAGCTTGGATCTGCAATTAGGACGTTGACTATCCCTTGTGTAGATGCAGCCTAAGTCCCCGCAGGTTGGGTAAAACAAATCTGAACAACCGACCAAGGGTCAGAAGAGCAGTTTGAGCCTTGAGTCTGACAATTACAAGATCTCTGGCAATTCACTTAAATTTCTGGAATTAATTTACTTTTATATTAA
This sequence comes from Colobus angolensis palliatus, assembly GCF_000951035.1. Taxonomy (NCBI): domain Eukaryota; kingdom Metazoa; phylum Chordata; class Mammalia; order Primates; family Cercopithecidae; genus Colobus; species Colobus angolensis. The sequence goes on along the minus strand of NW_012116088.1, from coordinate 1,492,124 downwards.
ATGTGGATAACAATTTTAAAATTATTTTATATATGGAATCTAAAACAGTTGAATTTGCAGAAATAGAGAGTAGAATGATGCTTACTGGGAGCTGTGGGGGTGAGTGGGGAATAAGTAAGGGAATAAGGAGTTGGTAGGAGGGTACAGTTTCAGAAAGAAAAAAGGGACAGGTTTTGAGATCTGTCACACACTATTGTTAATAATATTTCAAAATAAGAGTAAATTTCAAATTTCATCACAAAAATAAGCAAGATGATCAATGTGCTAATTAACTTGATTTAATAATTATACATAGTTTACACATATAGAAACATCACATTATACCCCATAAATGAAAATTAACTTGATTTAATAATTCTACATAGTTTACACATATGGAAACATCACATTATACCCCATAAATGTATACAATTATGATTTATTAACTAAAATATTAATAAAACAATTTAAAAAATTAAATTGTATTTGCGAAATCACTTTGGGAACTGTATGGCCCCTATGAACATAAGTTTTAGTAACCATTTCTTCATGTATGAAATGACAATCTAAATAATATCTAAATTTAAGGAGTGTAGCAAAAGTTAAATAAGGCAACAAAAATATTTTTGAAAGTACTTTGTACCTGGAAGAGCTTTTGTTGTTTTTTTTTAGTGTATTTGTGGACGTAGTTAATTTGTTGCTTTAGAGAACAAGGTAGTTTTGGCCTAACTTCCTCTTTCCTACTTTCTTATCACTCCACTACCTTCATATTTCCCATACCAAAATATAATAATATTTTTCCTGCTGCATACAGATAATAAGAGACACTCTATTTTGCTTGTAAATGTAGTTAAAGGAGCTAAATCCTATCTCTTGGTGACTGAGTCTTACCTAAGCAGGAATTAGCACATCCGCGTGGACATTTTCCCTTCTGCCATTATTATATCTGTAAACAAAAGCTATCCTCTGAGTGGTGATTTGTTTAACCATCATCACGATAACCCATTTTTTTTTCAATGAAATGCACAGTAAATGCTTCTAATGCAACTTTCTACTCAAATTTTGGCAAAATTGTATCAAGCATCTCTTTAGATCAAAATATCCCACTATTTCATTTATTTTAAGTGGCAGAGGCTCCTGGCATTTGCCTTAGCCATTTTGATGGAGATACTCCCTGGGGGAAATAGTCACACCCACTAAAACACAATGAATAAATAATGATGAAATCATTGAGGCACATCTTAAAGACTCACTATTTTTAATATCTTTTAAGCATTTTGTTAAAACAAATGTAAAGCTGGGCGAGGTTGCTCATGCCTGTAATCCTAGCACTTTGGGAGGTTGAGGTAGGTGCATCACTTGAGATGAGGAGTTTGAGACCAGCTTGGCCAACATGGTGAAACCTTGTCTCTACTAAAAATACAAAAATTAGCTGGGCATGGTGGCATGCACCTGGAATCCCAGCTACTTGAGAGGCTGAGGCAGGAGAATTGCTTGAATCCAGGAGGCAGAGGCTTGAATCCAGGAGCCAAGATCACGCCACTGCACTCCAACCTGGGTGACAGACAGACTCTGTCTAAAAAAAAAAAAAAAGAAAAAAAAAAAAGAAAGAAAAAAACTACAACGCATAACACAAAGTGTTACATTTTACTTTTTAAAAAAGTCTCATATATGGTTGTGTTAGTCTATTTTCATACCTAAGACTGGGTAATTTATAAAGAAAAAGAGGTTTAATGAACTCACAGTTCCATGTGGTTGGGGAAGCCTCACAATCATGGTGGAAAATGTATGAGGAGCAAAGGCGTGTTTTACCTGGTGGTAGGTGAGACAGTGTGTGCAGAGGAACTGGCCTTTATAAAACCATCAGATCTCATGAGACTTATTCACTAGCACAAGAATAGCATGGGAAATCCCATCCCTATGATTCAATTATCTCCCACTGGGTCCCTCCCACGACACATGGAGATTATGGGAGCTATAATTCAAGATAAGATTTGGGTGGAGACACAGCCAAACCACATCTTTCCACCATGATCCCTCCAAAATCTTATGTCCTCACATTTCAAAACACAATCATGCCCTTCCAACAGGTCTCCAAAGTCTGAACTCATTTCAGCATTAACTCAAAAGTCCATAGTTCAAAGTCTCATCTGAGACAAGGCAAGTCCCTTCCACTTACGAACCTATAAAATCAAAAGCAAGTTAGTTACTTTCTAGACACAATGGGGGTACAGTCATTGGGTAAATACACCGATTCCAAACGGGAGAAATTGACCAACGCAAAGGGGCTACAGGCCCCATGCAAGTACAAAATCCAGTGAGGCAGTTAAATCTTAAAGCTCCAAAATGATCTCCTTTGACTCCGTGTCTCATTTTCAGGCCATGCTGATGCAAGAGTTGGGTTCCCATGGTCTTAAGCAGCTCTCTCCCTGTGGCTTTGCAAGGTAGAGACCTCCTCCTGGCTGCTTTCATGGGCTGGCATTGAGTGTCTGTGGGTTTTCCAGGTGCACAGTGCAAACTGTCAATGTATCTACTATTTTGGGGTCTGGAGGACAATGGCCCTCTTCTCATAACTCCACTAGGCAGTGTCCCAGTAGGGACTCTGTGTGAGGGCTTCCACCCCACATTTCCCTTCTGCACTGCCCTAGCAGAGGTTCTCCATAAAGGCTCTGCCCCTGCAGCACACCTCTGCCTGCACATCCAAACATTTCCATACATCCTCTGAAATCTAGGCAGAGGTTCCCAAACCTTAATTCTTGACTTCTGTGCATCTGCATGCCTAACACCACATGGAAACCACCAAAGCTTGGGGCTTGCATCCTCTGAAGCAACAGCCTGAGCTGTACATTGGTCCCTCTTCGCCACAGCTGAGATGCAGAGCACCAAGTCCTGGTACCGATTTACTGTATTAGTCTTAGTCTATTTCCATACTGCTATAAAGAAATACCCAAGACTGGGTAATTTATAAAGAAAAAGAGGTTTAATGGACTCACAGTTCCACATGGCTGGGGAGGCCACACAATCACGGCAGAAGGCAAAGGAGGAGCAAAGGCACGTCTTACATGGCAGCAGTCAAGAAAGTGTGTGCAGGGGACCTGCCCTTTTTAAAACCATCATATCTAAAGAGATTTATTCACTATCACCAGAACAGCATGGGAAAACCTGCCCTCATGATTCAATTACCTGCCACCAGGTAATTTGCATGTCCCTCCCAGGACACATGGGGATTATGGGAGCTGCAATTCAAGATGAGATTTGGGTGGGAACACAGCCAAACCATATCAATAGTTAAAATCTTAGATGTAGACTTCATATTTTTGTAGACAAAAGAATATAAAATGAAAAGAAATTAAGTATTTTTCTAGGATCTCTATCAATGCATTTTACTTTTACATGGTGATTGTCAATGTACACAATCCTTAAAGCTCTATTTTCAGTGATTGTCAATGTACACAATCCTTAAAGCTCTTTTTCATTCAGGTGTGTATTTTCATAGAGCAAGCCCTACATTTTTTTTGTTTGATGTTTTATTTCATAATTTGCATGATCGCTGGCTATATTGAAACAGTTAATCTGGCTGTAAAAAAGTCCTTTTCTCTTTATTCATTGCTAATCTCCCCATATCCAAATTGTTTAAATAAGTGGTTCTCCCCATTACATGAACATCTGAATCACCCTTGGAGATTATGAAAGCAAAGAGGTTATTTTGTCTTATGCCAGACTTACTGAATCAGAATCCATGGAGAGTCCCTGCTTGTGATTTTGAAAAAGCTCTTCAGGAGATTTTGATGATGAAAAGTCTACATTGATTATGTTGATCAAATGATATATACTGTGTGGATACAGCTAAGATCAGCTTCAGAGCAAACCATTATCTTCTTTAGCTAATGTTCAAGCGCACGTGCACGCGCGTGCGCACACACACACACACACACACACACAGAGTTTAATTGTCATGTAATTCTAACTGTGATAGACATAGTCAGCTCTAGCATACCATGTCCTGTTTTGAATATTCTCTGCTAGCCTTATAGGTTTATGCACTCATATCTGCTGAACTAGATCATAAACTAAACAATTGGAAACTACCTTTTCATTTCCTGTATATCGCCAGAGTACTCAAGTACTCAGTCCAAGGCTAAGCACACAGTGGGGTCTACATTCATTCTTTTTTATTTTTCTTTCTTTTTTTTTTTCCTTTGAGACAGTCTCATTCTGTCACCAGGCTGGTGCAGTGGTGCTAACATGGCTCACTGCAGCCTCAATCTCCCGGGCTCAAGCGATTCTTCCACCTCAGCCTGCTGAGTAGCTGGATCATAGGCATGCACCACTATGCCTGGCTAATTTTTGTACTTTTTGCAGAGAGGGGGTTTTACCATAGTGCACAGGGTGGTCCTGAACTCCTGAGCTTAAGCATTCCTCCCCACCTTGGCCTCCCAAATTGCTGGGATTGCAGACAGGAGCCACCGTGCCCCACCCATGTTTGTATTTTCTTGCTCTTCAACCACATTTTGCCTGGAACCACTCTGTTGTCTTCTCCACTCCTGGCCCTCTAAATGGAGCCAACCTACTTGTTCCTACTGGAAAGCAGGTGGTGAAATAGCTACAGTCTCAGGTGTTCACTCAGGCTCAACTTAGCTTGCCCATGCAGCCCTTGCTCTTTTGAGCTCATCTCCCATGATTCCTTCTCTTGGTTTCACAGTTCTTAGAGATTCATTCATTTATTCACTCATACAAACCTTTAGACACAATTCCTTACATGTCTATGCCAGACACTGAAGATAGAATGGCTAATACCCTATCCTATCCACCAGCGAGGATCTTGCTATCTGGTGATTGTTCTGGGTAAGAGTTCTTTCTTCAGAGAAGGAAGTCAGGCAGCCAGTCCTGGACGCTGCATTAGGGTAGAAGTATCTACTGTCCAAGTTACCAAGGCCTAGCTCACATTTTGTTTCTAAAATACTTGAAATTTTTGCCATAAAATGTATTTTGTGCAACATGTATTGATTTATGCATTAATCTTGTTTCCCCAGCTAGGCTGTAAGCTCCTTGATGGGTCAAAAACAATGTTATTTGTATTCTCTGTAACAAAGAATATAACATATAATGTGTGGATTTACTGATTTCTGTATATAAGAGATGAAGTGCCTATGAGACTTGGATCATATTCCTAAAAGATTCGACTTGCCTTGTACTGCCCTACATATCCCACCTCCCTCTCTACTTCACTACATTCCAGGACTCATCAATTTGATCCCTGTCTGTTAGCACCTTCTACTCTTTTGAATCCTTGACTTGCTCTGCAGGCATTCGACAAATCATCAGCTTGTTCTGCTCTTATATTCTGGCAGCAGAGCCCTTTGGAGAAAAGCCACATCACGATACAGATGGGGACTCCAGCACACTCCTGGTCTCCATCTTCAGCCGGGAACTCGGCTCTGCTTGGCACACAGTCCTTTTTTTTTTTTGTATCTCTCATCAGTGTTTGCTCCTGTTCCCAGGGCAGCTCTTTCAGCTTGACACTTCTTTTCTGAGGTCCTTTTCTTACACCTTCTCCCTCTCTTTCTCTCTGATAATAAATATCACAGAGAGAATGGAGCTTTATGAATGTACACCTCATCTTCCTAGAAACCCTCATCCTCAATCTCTCCCTTTTGTGAGGAAGGAGGTCACGTCTCACGTCTTCCATTTTCTGCTGCTGAAGGCCAATCCCTTCACCTGTACCCTTGGTCCTCTCCTCTCTTGCCTTTTACAGGCTCATGCTCCATCGATTAATAAACTTCTGGCCTGACTCATTAACCCTTCCTCTCTATTGGCTATTTCCCTTCAGCATAAAATAAGATGCACTATTTTCCACCCTCAAAAATCAACATTGGTTCTCAGTATCACTTCTATGTTTCTCTTTCTGCAGGATGATAGATTAGAAGTTTTAACTGAGGCAAGCAGACAGATAGGAAATGCCAGCATGAACTGTGAGACAGACCTAGAATGAGTTATGTGACTGCAACCAAGGTACAAAGATAGTACCAGCGGAAATGGGGAGAATTTCCACTAGATTTCTTCACTAACTCAATATGTGCTTTCTGTAGTTGACGTGATGTGGGGTAGTGGTGGGGTCAATTTTAAGTGTCAAAAATAATGTAAAATGTCTCATATTAATTTTTATATTGATTACACATGTAAATGATGAATTTTAGATATCTTTGGTTAAATAAAATGCATTATTAAAATTAATTTTACTTGTTTATTTTTTACTTTTTTAATGTGGGTACTAGAAAATGTAAAACTAACCATGTAGCTCACATTTGTGGCTTGCATTTGTGGCTTGTATTTGTGGCTTGCATTCTCTTTCTATTCAACATTACAGATCTAGAGGGTAAGAAAGGCTGAGAGAAGGGGAGCTCTTGTTGTACTTATATTAGTTTATATTTCCAGAGATTTTTAGCATACCTATACATAAGTGTTTCAGACATGAGCCATACAGCAGAATGATCCTGGAGCTCCCTTGACTGCTACTTAAGAAGACCACCTGGCCAGGCCAAGATAGGACTCTGAAAGGCAGAGTCAGAGTGGAGTGGACTCCTGAAAACCAGGGGTTTGTCCGGCAGCAGCCACAGGAGGAAGGAAGCAATTACTACTTCATAGGAGTGGCCATAAGGGGGCCCAGCAGAGAAACCACAAACACTCTAAGAGGAAGACTTCCCTTTAAAAATCTCCCAGACTCTATGAGTTTGAAGCTTGGTTACTGAAGTACCAGTCAAGAATGTTCTGGCCCCCTGAATAGGATCTAGTGAGTGGCCAAGGAGATCAATGTGAGCAGGTTGAGCATATTTCATTCTTTGCAGTTTGATTAAGGATTGTGAGGTTAAGGAAGTAGATCTGATCTCAGAGCAGTGGCTGTCTATGATTTTGCTGGCCCTGATCCCTGGTCAATTTGGCTTTGTTATGTAACAAACCCCACCCCAAACACGGTAGCTCAAGGCTGATTCGCTTTTCTAGCTTCCATAAATATTTAGTGAATAAGGTTGTTCCCATATCATTAGATATGTAAAGCTCTTGGCACAGTATCTTTATTATTGATTGAGTTATTATCTAGCAACTATTTGCTCTTCAATCCCCCTCTCTAAGGTATAGCAGCAGTTCTCAAATATTTTGGCCTCAGGATGTCTTTTACTCTTTAAAAAATTCTGTGTGTGTGTGTGTATTAATGTATATATACAAATCTAAATTTAATAGAAATTAAAACTGAAAAATTTAAAAGTATACATTCATTGAGATTCATTGAGAATGAATAATTACATGTTAACATAAATATTTTTTACAAAAATAAAAATATTTTTCAAACTAAAAAATAACGAGAAGAATAACACTGTTTTATATTTTAATCTCCTTAGTGTTTGGCTTAATAGAAATCAACTGAATTCTAAGATCTCCCTCTACATTCAGTCTGTTATGATATATTATTTTCTGCTTAAGTTTATGAAGAAAATCTGGCCTCACACTGATAAATAATTGGAAAAAGAAGAGAGTATTTTAAATCCTTCTTTGATACTACACCAGAATGCCACAGTGTACTCATGGGAGACTGAGGGTAAGAAAATACACACTTTAATACAATTATGAGGAAAATTTTGGCCACAGGGCCCACACTTTGGAAACCATGGGAATAGAGGATACTTTCTTGTCTCACTGATTTGCTCAGCCAATAGAATGTGTGTGAAAACAGGCCTTAAATGTATCTGCCCAATTTGGCTTGTCTCTTACATGCTTTTGAGCTCCCATGAGCAAAGGAGGTGTTGGGCACCGGCTTGATGCGAGGAGAATGTGGAAATGTGGAGAAAATCTGCATCCAACCCTCAAACTGAAGTCTGGATATCAGAGTTCAGCTGAGCCCAGCTGTGTTGCAGTGGACTGAAGACCTGTGAGTAAGAAATAAAGCTTAATAATTTGGAGGTGGTTTGTCATGCAGCATTACTGCAGCAATACAATCTGGCACTTAAAAAAATAAAACAAACAAACATAAAAATCACAGGGTGGAGAATAGATTGGCTTCTCTTCTTTCCATGTCCAGAAGATCATATATTTGTAAACTTTCTGGTTGCAAAAGGAAGAAATTAATCTACCACAATAATGATTATCTTAATTCATCGAAGTCCTTTCCAGCTAGTTTGTTTTGACTTCCTTCTTCCTTTTTTCCCTACCTCTTATCCTTCCTTTTCTTCATTCTTTACGTCTTTTATCTTCTTTGACTACTGGACCTTTCAAATTTGTTGGGCACCAGGAATACAAAACAAATAGGATCAGCCTTCTGATTTGGAAGGGGAAAGAGACTACAGACAAGTAATTGAGCCACATGTAAGAGGTCCTGCAGTAAGTTGTTTATAGAAGGTAGTTGTGTACAGAAGGTAGAAAAAAGGGAAAGGTCACCTCTGGCTATTCCTCCTCAGAGTCACTGAACACTTGTGTCAGGCCCTGTGCTAGAAACCGAGGTGAACAAAGAGAGTTCCAGCCCTTGCTCTCTTCCTTCCCAGTTTATGGAGCATGGTAGTTCCCTTCTGTGCATCCACCACACTCTTATTTTATTTTAATTTTTGGAGACAGAGTCTTGCTCGGTTGCCCAGGCTGGAGTGCAGTGGCAGGGTCATAACTCACTGCAGCCTTGAAGTCCTGGGCTAAAGTGATCCTCCTTCCCCAGCCTCCCGAGTAGCTGGGACTACAGGTAGTGCCACCACTCCCGATTAATTTTAAAAATATTTTTGTAGAGATGGGGTCTTGCTATGTTGCCCAGGGTAGTCTCTTAACTCCTGGTTTTAAATGGTCTTCCCACCTCGGCCTCCAAAAAGTTGGGAGGACAGGCATGAGCCACTGTGCCAGGCCCATGACACTCTTATCTCAGGGTTCTTCACACGCATTATTCCCTCTTCTGGAAATCTACCTCTTCCTTTCACATAGCCACCAACTTTGCGTCCCTTCCCTAGGAAGGACTTCTCTGCATCTGGGAGTAAGTTAAATTCCTCTTCTGGTTTTATTCACAGCATTTGATCTATCTTTCACTGTAATGTTTATCATAATTGCATTACTAATTAAATGTCAATTTTCCCTGCTGGACAACTAGTTCAAACCAGCTTTCTCTGGGTTAATGCCCTGTCCCTAGCAACTAGGAACTAGCTCAACACAGAACACATAGAAGGGGCTCTCAGCAAATATTAAGTGAATTGAACTGAAGCAGCTCAGGCCTGTTATGTGTGTGAGATAACAGGCATGTGGGGAGGAGGTAGGGAAGAGAATGTGCAGAAATTACAACAACAATCAGTTCACTTCCTAAGTCCTTGAAAATGCCTAAGTTACTACCCAAGTTGATCCCCGAAGTTGGGGGGAAAAAAAGAGAAATCCAATTTGGGTCTCCAAAGAGCGGAGCAGCACTGGGCACTGCCGAGGACTCCAACAGCTAGAAAATTCCACTCTGGAGCAGCTGGCCTCACGGATGGCTCATGACGCAGGCAGTGTTTGGCGATAACATTTCCTGGAATTGATGCGTTATCTGCAGCGTGTGCGGCTCAGCAAGCTTGCCTTATTCACAGCAATACAAAAGCCCAGGCAGCGCAGCGCTGCTTTTATATGGAGCTCATCCTCGCAAGCGAGGCAGGAGGCTGCGCACAGGGAGCTCTGCGCGCTCCGTTAGCTGCTCACGCAGGTGCTGGGGGAGTGGGACCCGGGCCTTGCCTGCCCCAGCACTTTGTCCCGATTGTTATCACGAGGGGCCGCTGCTCTTGCCCTGTCTCCGCTATGCTGAAATCCTTCAATTCCTTCTCATATTTTTTGGACTCAAATAATAAAAACACTAAAAACTTTACCTCCTAGCAACCACTAGACTTCCTGCAGCATCTATCCAACAAATTGAAAAGATTGTTCAGAATGAAAAGGAGTATTTTGCACGTGCAACGAATCTTCCTATTTTCAATGAGTCTCCAGTCATCATGGCCACGTGGCCTTGTAGACTTCTATAGAATGTGGTATCACGCGATTGAATAGCTGTAGCCTTCCTAAGACAACAGGGCGGACAAACCCGTGTCTGTTTTTGTGTGGCAAGAACAGTTATTACACTTAAATGGCTGCGGAAAAATATCAAAAGAAAAATGGTATTTCTTCATGAGTGAAAGTTAGATGAAATCAAATTTCAATGCCTAGTCATAAAGTCTTGTGGGTTTGTTGCGGGTATTGGTTATGGTTGCTTTCTTGCAGGGTTGAATATTTGGAACAGAGACAATATGGCTGGCAAATCCTATACTCTTGATTGTCTTGCCCTTTGCAGAAAAAAGTTTGCTGACCTCTGCACTAGAGGGATATGGATTTTTTAACTGGCTCAGCCTAAATTTACCAGAGACTTGTTCAAGGGCCCATCCTGTGTTTCCAATAGATTGAATTTGTATTCAGCCTCTGAGGAAAGACGTGTGGCTGTAGACGTCTCTGCTTGCTCCTCGGCTTTCCTTTTCCACCCTACTTTATATTACGGGGTGTGTGTGTCATAGTCACAGCCCAAAGGAAATGACTGACTGGCTGGGACCACATCACGATCCAACAGAGAAGGTAGGGCCATGTGCAAATCTGCTGCCTACCAGTCTAGTGGGATCATCTTTAATGGGTGCCCTTAGATATTCAAGAAAACCCAAGTTCTTTTCTCTTTCCTTAAAGGGACTCTGCTTCCTTAAAGGGACTCACACCTCTCGGAAGAATAATTAAGCAAAGACCTTTGTCTACATTATCCAAGTGCACCTTCAATAGGTCTTGTACACTGTTCTCTATCGGCCTGTCCTTCCCTTTGCCATTGTATACCCACAGACAGAATTATGGCTCTTTACTTCTCTATATGTTCTAGACAGTGAGTTCCTTGAGGGCAGGTTTTTTATATCTCTGTATTATGAGTACCTGGCAAAGGCAAGGCGCATGATAGATGCACACAGAATGTCCAAAGAATCAACAAAGTCTACCATGCTTCTCACACAGAGTTACAAATTTTGAGGGGTCCAGTGTGACGTGTGATAAGAAGAACCTAGATTAATTCACAGATTAAGCATGATGTGGCTTTCTGGGTATTGACTGTACTGGTTGAGCATCCAAAATCCAAAATAATGCAAAACTTGAAATATTTTGAGTGCCAACATGGCGATCAAGAGAAATGCTCTTTGGGGCATTTTGGACTTTGAATATTCAGATTTGGGGTGCTTAACTGGGTAAGTATAAATTGAAAATTCTGAAATCTGGGGAAAAATTGCAATCTGAAGCATTTCTAGTTATAAGCATTTCAAATAAAGGATACTCAAGCTATGCTTGAAGATCTATAATAAAAATCATCATTTTTATATTTGAACCGCATAACTGGATCATAGAATAAAAACTCAGAATGCTTAAAAATGCAGCACAGACTTCAAAGAACTTCACGTGCTTCAAAGATCATGACCATTTTGAGCTCTGCCTCAGATCCCTGGAGTGGAGAAAAGGGGGTAGGTTCAAATTCATTCTCTCCTGCAGTTGGAGGTCTTCAGGTGAAATTGTTGGAGAAGGACTAAAGTACTATATTTCTGCCAGTCCTGAACATAGCACTATTACCAGTGGGGTTTTGGCAGTTAGGTCAAGCCTCTTGGTCTACGCAGGAAGCAAGAAAGTGGAAGAGAAAGATCCTTGAAAGGACAAGGCCAACTCCAGTCTATACTCACAGATGCACTAAATGCTTTGTCAGAGATCCTCCAAGAAGTCCTTTGAGAATCTGCTAAAAGCTATAGACTCTTCAAGAAGTTGCACTGTCTACCGTGGTGTAGGAGGATGCAACTTTAACTTAATGTTTGTTATAATCTTCTTTACTGCAGAGTGGGGGAACTTAATTTCAACCAGTTTTAGGTTATTCCCCGACAGTGTGACTGAAACCTTAGTAACAAGGGGAAAGGTGAAAAGTGAGTTCGTGTTCAGCGAGGCATATAGTCTGAGTTGTTATCTTTGTTGGCATTATCTTTCACTCCATGTTGTTGTCACTGTTTTTTTCAGCAAGTCACTCCTAAGCAGTCCCTTACTCCTGTCTATTCTTCTCTCTTTCTGCTAATATTCTTGTTCCTTTTTAGTTGTCTTTGTTCCTCACCTCATGCACTGGGCCAGCAGAATTTGGATGGAGCAATCTGTAGTTGTTCCCCACTTCTCTGTTAGTCTTGGGGCCATTGGGGTTCGTGCAACATACACCAAACTTTTGCATACAGTTCTCCTGTGCCCATGGAATTCTCAGGTTATTAACCTCTGTCCAAGTCAAAATCTAAAAAAGGGAGTCTGCTATTTTCAGAGTGAGTGGAGGTGAGGAAGAGAGGATAAAATGAACCAGGAGGTTTTTCTCCTGTTTGAACTGTCAGTGAAGGGGAGGGGAGAAGAGCAAGTGGGTGCCAGGGTAGAGAACATCACTAGCAGCAGGCAGCAGCCATCAGCCAATCACAGCCACGTGCCTACTGCACTGTGTAATTCTATAGCTCTTTTGGCTGTGCTTACAGGCACGCTCTCTCTGAGTGCTATTGATTTCTTGGGGAAAGGAGATCAAAAACAAGCGTTATACTTGGTGTCATGTGTTTTCTAGGGGAAGTAAATAGATTAGCCAAATTGGACAGACAACATCAGGGCAAAAAGAGAGGAGGCTCCCTGGAAGTGCCTGCTCTGAAATGGGATCTCTTGAAATGATCCACAGGGGAAAAAAATGATTAGGCCGGACTAGAATTTGTCTTGTACCCAGATCAAATGTCACATTTCATTCCATCTCAGCTTTGTGTCCTGGGACTCAACTCTCTCTCTATTGGGTTTCTGTTTGATAGTAGTAGCTCTGCTTTCCTGAATCTCAACCATTCTTGTCTCCCAAGCTGCCAGGACCAATCGCTACTTTATGCTTCTGCGTGTTGCTCTTTGGTAGCACTGTTCAATAAAACTTTTTGTGACGATGAAAATGTGTTATGTCTCTGTTGTTGAATACAGTAGCCACTGGCCTCAGGTGGCTTTTGAACTTATGAATTGAAGCTGGTATAACTGAGGAACTGGATTTTTAAATTTTATTCAAGTTTAATGAATTTAAATTTAAACAGCCACATGTGGCTGTTTGCTATCATTCTGGACAGTGCAGTGTTAGACTCTTGCAATACAAAAGTGTGAACCAGCAGCATCTGTACCGCCTGGGTTTGGGAAGTTATAGTGTCTTGTGTCTCACCCCAGACCTTTTTAACTAGAATCTACATTTTAACAAGAACTCTAAGTATAAGGGTGTGCATTAAAGTTTGAGCAACAGTGCTTGAAATGACGAGGTCTCAGGAGAACACATGACATCTGTTGGGGTTACCTAGGTTATACCATGGTAACAGACAAGTCCAAAATCCTGGTAACTTAAAACAAACAAGTTTTAATTTTCACAAATGCTTCTTGTCTATCATGGCTCAGAAGGAGATCTATTCTACATCATTCTCACTCTGGGTCCCAGACTCATGGACCAATGCTCTCTAGATTATTCTTTGTTGCCATGGCAGAAGGGAAAACAGGCAGTGTGGTGAAACCTGTCATTCCTACTGACATTTTGTTAGCCAAATGAAGTAACATGATCACACCTAAATCTAAGGAGGCAAGGAGGTGCAATTCTACCCTATGCCCAGGGAAGGAAGAAACAGAATATTTGGAGAATTTGTTTAGTGAACAGCACTAATGACTGCCACATGCAACAAGCCAAATTAGAACTTTCTTAAAAAAAAATAGCTAATTCTCAGAGCATCATTACCTCAAGTTTGAATGTACAATAGTCTTCTGATGGTGCCTCTGCCATCCTTTATTTCTTCACATTGCTACCATATTAATCCTCCTAAAGCATAGCTCAGAGGATGCCATTTTTCTGCTCAAACCCTTCCATGATACCTCACTGCCCACCAAATTAAGTAACCTCCTTTTAGCATGATGTAGTGGAAAGAATGCTACTAATTTGTCTCTGCAACCTTGGACTGTTGTGCTTAAATTATCTGAATCTCAGTTTTCTCATTATTTAAGTTGGAGATAAAAATATCTTCCTTCAAGGGCTGGACTAAGTCTTAAATGAAATAATGTCCATTAGAATCTGCCTAGAATAGCAGGCATTTAGTAACTGAGAACAGCACCATTCTCACGAGTTCCTGGAGCATACTGTGCATATCAATACCATAACATTTACCAAAATCATATTGAAATGACGTATCACATGTCTCTTTCTCCTGGTAGACTTGAATTCCTGAAGGGTAGAGTTTGTGCCTTCGACTTTGTCCCTACTGTATCCAGCACAAGGCCCTGCAACATTTAACTTATTAAATGTTTTAAACTACATCATTAGTCAAGCATGTAGAGCTCTCCCTAGCAAGATGGGCTTAAGTATGCATACTGCGTGATCACCAAGCTGGACCATTTGCTGCCCCTTGAATGAACAGCACGTTTCTCACATCTCTGCCTTTGCTCATGATGTGTCTGTTACACTTTTTTCTTCCTCTACCTAAGACTTTCAAATGGTTACTCATCACTTAAGTCCATCTAAAATGGCATCTCTGCAACTAACATTTTCTGATTTCTGCGACTGAAAGCAACATATCCGTTATGTGAACATCCATAGTGTTCAGAAGAGACTTCACACTGAAGGTGATGACTTGGGATTTCTCTGCAAAAGTGATGATCGGGGATTTCTATCGGGAAGACAAGGTTGAGGACAAAAGACAGGGAGGACATCTCAGAGTGACCAAGGTGGACTTATACATCTACAGAGAGCTACAGTGTGGGGGATGTGGGGAAAGAAGGCAGGAATGAGAAAGACAGGCAGGGCCTTGAGGAGACTGGCCTTACAGGCCATGATGAGGACCTTGACCTTTAATCTGAGAGTGGAGTTGGCAGTAAGCAGGGAAATGACGTGATCATGTTTGTGACTTAGAAGAACCAGTTTATTGAGAATGAGGGTCTGAGATGAAAAGACACACTTAGTTATCGAGCTCTGATTATCTATGTTGAGTCAATTAGTGTTCTCTGTTTTCTGACCACATTTTGGCCGGCCCAATTCCTCTTCTTTATTTATGTCACTTATTTATTCTAATTATCTACCTATCATTTGAAGACATTTGCATTTTCAACTCCTTTCCTAGGCCTGCATTACAAGCAAGTATTATCTCCTGATAGCTTCAAATATCTGTCAATTAAGAATTAAGAATTACATTTTGCTCTTTACTATAAAGACATATCTCTGAATAGTGACTTCAGTAAAATAGAAGCTTATTTCTCTCCAATATATGCTTGGAGGTAGGTTTAATGATTTTACCATTTTATCAGGGACTAAGGCTTCTATTTGTTTCCTGTGCCATCTTTGGCTTACAGCATTTATTCTCAAGATTATCTGGTACAAAATGGCTGCTAGGCTTCCTACCATCACATCTTCATTCCAAGCTGTAGGATGGAGGAAGAGGAAAATAATGCATGCTTTCTATGAGTTCTAGATAATGCATTTACTTATAATCATTGGCAAACACTCAGTTACAGTGCTGCACAGGAGGTGGGAAATATAGATTTTTGTTCTAAGTGGCAGTGTGCCCAGCTAAAATTTAAGATTTCGATTTGTTTGCTTTTGTTTTAAATAGCAAGAAAGAATAAGAAACTGGAAGCCTCTGCTATGAGACTTATGAGTGTAGGAAACTGACAGCCTCTGCTATAGTATATGACTCCAGACTTCATTTTGATACTTTTTTTTTAAAGAAACTTTATGTTTCCACTAGTGCATTTTGTCAAGAGTTCCATCCTACCAAGTCCCTATCACTATCTAATTTGCTTCTTATATTTAAAGTGAATTTTAATTTATATATTACTCACATTATGTGCCTTGATAGAGGCATATCTGATTGTCCAAATTTGACAATTCTTGGTCAGATTCCATCCATCTTAATCTTTTAGTACTCCAGCTCAATGAGAGGGAGAAGAACCAGAAACTACCGGGCAAACTGAATGCAGAACCTCAAACATACTTGAATACGCATGCCTTAGTTGATGCCCATCTAGATGAGGAAGACATCCTTTTCTTTGCACAAATTTACTTGTCCCCTAAGTGCCCTTGTTTGGATTGTTAGCTGTCAACCTGGTACCCCTACACCCTCTTCCTAGGGTTTCCTCTGCACTGTGAAAGAGGAATCAAAAATGGGATTTATCCATGTCCCTTTTCCCATATTGCTCCAGTTGCAAAAGAAATAATGCTTGCAAATGTGAAGGGCTACCCCAGTCAAGGGTCATACTCTCAAATACCTGCAGGGGCTAACCCAGTGACATAAATAAATGAAATAGACAAGGACGAATGGGAATTGTGTGTCCAATGTAAACAGGAATCCTCAACTTACTATATTTGTTAATGTTGGGAATTTAATCAGATGTCTCTATTTTTGAAGAATACTTAGAAAGTAGATTTTTGGGGGATGGGAGGGAATGTCAGGATTTTAAAGTGATGACAGAACTAGCTTAACTCTTAAAAGACCAAGCAAAACACATTTGCTCTTTTGTGGGTCTCCTTGAATGACCTTTGAGTTACACAGATACCAATTCTCATTATTTGTAATGACGTTGAAAGCTATTGTTTTTAGCTTTCCTGTGAGCTTGCTATCTCCTTGTTTCTGCTAACATGCCTTTCCCCTTGACCAGTGTCTGGCCTATCATAGTTCCCTATCTAAGGGTAAATATTTGACTTCAATAGAACTCATCCTGTTCTTTCTAGGAATCTGTATGTGGACCATGGGGAAAGCAGGCTATTCTTACTCACTTGTGTTGCTCACGGGTCTGGTGTAGGTCTGGTGTAGGCCAAGATGGTGGAACTGCATCTATAATGGCAGAGAATGAGGCCAGAAAGCAAAGGCAAGCAGAGGTAAAGGAGATTGGGAGAGTCCTGGCAGCACTCAGCCCACCCACAGTCTTAAAGCTCTTCTTGGAATCCTGTGAGTTAATAAAATATTCTCCTGAGTCATAGGAGCCAATCAATTCCCTTTTAGTTTGCTCATGCTAAGTTGAGCTGGCTTTGTTTCAATAGTACCCAACCAAAAAGACTACAACTAGAAGTAGTAATAACAGTATTAGTAGAACTAAAACTTGATTGTCCATCAATTCCTGTAGAAACAAGGCAAAACGGCTGGGTGCGGTGGCTCATGCCTGTAATCCCAGAATTTTGGGGGGCTGAGGTGGGTGGATCATGATATCAGGAGTTCGAGACCAACCTGACCAACATGGTGAAACCCCAACTCTACTAACGCACACACTATATATATATACACACTATATATATATATATACACTGTATATATATACTGAGGAATATATTTA